>NC_079224.1:50906455-51093955 GCF_029633865.1 Lampris incognitus
TTACTACACTATACAAATACTGAGTAATATCAGTATTATCATTACTACACAATGCAAATACTGAGTAATATCATTATTATCATTACTACACTACACAAATACTGAGTAATATCATCATTATCATTACTACACTATACAAATACTGAGTAATATCAGTATTATCATTACTACACTATACAAATACTGCCTGTGAATATTCTCATTCATCCAGGTCATGGTTATCCAAAGGAGTTGAATCAAGTGCAACTGGACTTGGTATATATCTGTGAAGATGTTTCGCCTCTCATCCAAGAGGCTTCCTCAGAACTACATATGGAACTACATATTTCCAATTCAGGGGCCAGTTTTACAGACAGAAACACGGCTGTGCAATGGGCTCACCAGTATCGTCTATTGTGGCCAACTTATATATGGAAGAGGTAAAACACAGAGCCCTGAACTCCTTCAGAGGAACACCTCCGAGCCACTGGTTCAGATATGTGGGCGACACATGGGTCAAAATCCAAACACAAGAGGTGCAAGCGTTTACCAAACACATCAACCCAGTGGACAAGAACATTAAGTTCACAAGGGAAGACGTAAAGAACAACAGTTTGCCCTTCTTGGACTGTGACGTCCACATTGGGGAAGACAGGAAACCTACTCACACAGACCAATATCTACTTTTCGACTCACACCACCCTCTGGAACACAAACTGGGCGTCATCAGAACTCTGCAACACAGAGCTGACAATGTGCCCAGCAGCACTAAGGCCCAACGAGAAGAACACAAACACCTGAGGGGAGCTTTAAAAACCTGCGGCTACCCCAGTTGGACCTTTGTGAAAACTGCAACACGTTCCAGAAAGACCAACCAGGTGAGCGACGAGGAGAAAAGGAACAGAAGGAATAACACAGTCATCCCGTATGTTTCTGGGGTCTCCGAGAAACTCAGGAGAACTTTCAACAAACACCGCATCCCGGTATACTTCAAACCCAGCAACACACTCCGACAAAGACTGGTTCATCCCAAAGACCATGTACCACACACCCAGAAAAGCAATCTGGTGTATGCTGTACAATGCAATGAGGATTGCACTGACCTATACATAGGAGAAACCAAACAACCACTACACAAACGGATGGCCCAACACAGAAGGCCAAACTCCTCAGGACAAGACTCAGCAGTCTATCTACACCTAAAGGAGAAGACACACTCCTTCCAGGACAGCAACGTACACATTTTGGACAGAGAAGATAGATGGTTTGAAAGAGGGGCGAAGGAAGCCATCTATGCGAAACTGGAAAAACCATCCCTCAACAGAGGAGGAGGTCTGCGACACCACCTATCTCCCACTTACAATGCCGTCCTTTCATCTCTACCCAGGAGACTCAAGAAGCCTAGCCTCCAAGAACAACAGTCGCTCACTAACGGCTCCAACCACTCTCATGACCACTGAACAATCAAGTCCAAACTAACACCCCCAACCACCGTCGCTGCTAAACAAATGCAAATCAATAGCTCCGATGGCGACGGGCGTGGCTGGACATCGGAGCACAGAAGAGCCACTCATATACACTCACTGGCCACTTTATTAGGTACACCTTGCTAGTACCGGGTTGGACCCCCTTTTGCCTTCAGAACTGCCTTAATCCTTCGTGGCATAGATTCAACAAGGTACTGGAAACATTCCTCAGAGAGTTTGGTCCATATTGACATGATAGCATCACGCAGTTGCTGCAGATTTGTCGGCTGCACATCCATGACGTGAATCTCCCGGTCCACCACACCCCAAAGGTGCTCTATTGGATTGAGATCTGGTGACTGTGGAGGCCATTTGAGTACAGTGAACTCATTGTCATGTTCAAGAAACCAGTCTGAGATGATTCGAGCTTTATGACATGGCGCGTTATCCTGCTGGAAGTAGCCATCAGAAGATGGGAACACTGTGGTCATAAAGGGATGGACATGGTCAGCAACAATACTCAGGTAGGCTGTGGCGTTGACACGATGCTCAATTGGTACTAAGGGGCCCAAAGTGTGCCAAGAAAATATCCCCCACACCATTACACCACCACCACCAGCCTGAACTGTTGATACAAGGCAGGATGGATCCATGCTTTCATGTTGTTGACGCCAAATTCTGACCCTACCATCCGAATGTCGCAGCAGAAATCGAGACTCATCAGACCAGGTAACGTTTTTCCAATCTTCTATTGTCCAATTTTGGTGAGCCTGTGCGAATTGTAGCCTCCGTTTCCTGTTCTTAGCTGACAGGAGTGGCACCCGGTGTGGTCTTCTGCTGCTGTAGCCCATCTGCCTCAAGGTTCGACGTGTTGTGCGTTCAGAGATGCTCTTCTGCATACCTCGGTTGTAATGAGTGGTTATTTGAGTTACTGTTGCCTTTCTATCAGCTCGAACCAGTCTGGCCATTCTCCTCTGACCTCTGGCATCAACAAGGCATTTTCGCCCACAGAACTGCCGCTCACTGGATATTTTCTCTTTTTCGGACCATTCTCTGTAAACCCTAGAGATGGTTGTGCGTGAAAATCCCAGTAGATCAGCAGTTTCTGAAATACTCAGACCAGCCCGTCTGGCACCAACAACCATGCCACGTTCAAAGTCACTTAAATCACCTTTCTTCCCCATTCTGATGCTCGGTTTGAACTGCAGCAGATCGTCTTGACCATGTCTACATGCCTAAATGCATTGAGTTGCTGCCATGTGATTGGCTGATTAGAAATTTGCGTTAACGAGCAGTTGGACAGGTGTGCCTAATAAAGTGGCCGGTGAGTGTATATGGCTCTGTTAGCGACTCCTAGAGGATAAATTCTGAGTCTCATCAGCAGCCAGTCAGACTAGCTTGGTCCAGTCAGAAAGGCACGAACTGAGGAAGCCTCTTGGATGAGAGGCGAAACGTCTTCATGGATATATACCAAATACAGTTGCACTTGATTCAACTCCTTTGGATATACAAATACTGAGTAATATCAGTATTATCATTACTACACTACACTACACAAATACTGAGTAATATCAGTATTATCATTATTACACTACACAAATATTGAGTAATATCAGTATTATCATAACTACACTATACAAATACTGAGTAATATCATTATCATTACTACACTATACAAATACTGAGTAATATCAGTATTATCATTACTACACTATACAAATACTGAGTAATATCAGTATTATCATTACTACACAATACAAATACTGAGTAATATCATTATTATCATTACTACACAATACAAATACTGAGTAATATCAGTATTATCATTACTACACAATACAAATACTGAGTAATATCAGTATTATCATTACTACACAATACAAATACTGAGTAATATAATTATTATCATTACTACACAATACAAATACTGAGTAATATCAGTATTATCATTACTACACTATACAAATACTGAGTAATATCATTATTATCATTACTACACTATACAAATACCGAGTAATATCATTATTATCATAAATACACTATACAAATACTGAGTAATATCATTACTACACTATACAAATACCGAGTAATATCATTATTATCATTACTGCACTATACAAATACCGAGTAATATCAGTATTATCATTACTACACTATACAAATACCGAGTAATATCAGTATTATCATTACTACACTATACAAATACTGAGTAATATCAGTATTATCATTATTACACACCATCAGTATCGACGACAACGCCTCCAGCCTCCTGCACGATGATGGCGGAGGCAGCGATATCCCAGCAGTGCATCCCAATGTGGTAGTAAGCATCTGCTGCACCGGTGGCCACCAGACACATGTCCACTGCTGCAGTCCCCACGGCCCGGACACTAGGACACAATACGGATATCATGCGTGAACATCATGTATGAGCCTCGTGTGTGGACAGAGACAAACCAGAAGCACAACATGGACCATGGACCAGACCAGGCTGGATCACCAGCTTCCATATCAGAATGAGATTATGGAACAAGACTACTGTAAACTACCCGTGGAAATATGGACTACAGTGAAACCATAAAATCCTTTATTATAGTTTCCCTGTGGTTTGTTCATCACGTGATAATACAAACACTAAAGAAAGTACTATTTAAAATAATGTAGTATTTTATGTGTTTTTGTTGTCACAATAGTATTCAGATGCTCCAGTATTTCTGTAGTGTAAAATTGTTCATATAGAATTACCATAGGAATGTTATACCTGTAGTGCTAGTGTAGTAATGTGATGTCGGACAAAAGGAAATACTTGCGTAATCTTCTGTCTCTATGGTTTTACCATAGTCCATTTTCATATGAGTAGACCACAAGCTGGTTAGTACACAGACTGTTTGCTTTCCAAGCCCAGGTCACCATTAAAGGTACACTGGTGTCACACTGGTGTTTCTGACCCTTTAGGAGCCAAGCAGAACCAGAACCTCACTTCTGCTGGGCCTTCTTTCTGAGGAGGTTCTGATGGTTTCTGCTTCCAGGTTTTCTTGAGACAGAGAGGCTTTCATAGTTTTGTATAGGATAGTCCCAGCTGTTTTTTTTAGGACCAGGCTCTGTTCCACATGAAGCTACATGAGTAAGGACTGTACCCGTGGACAGGAACCTTCAGTAGCCTGAAGATGTTGGAGGTCATGGTGGAAAGAGACAGGTCATCTCGCTCCGCCCCAATCTCAGTCACCACCAGACACTGGTGAATGTCTGTGAAGAAAAGATAAGCATTTGAATAAGCCAAGGTTTTTCACCACTAACGCAACTCGAACATCTTTACACAAACACATCAGCACATGTCACTGTGAAACCAACAACTCCACTCATCTCTGCTGCTGTTCTGAGATCAGCCATAGTGTGCTTGTCTTTTCTGTCCTCTAATGAAAAACATAAGAAACTACAGTTGCACTAAATGACTGAAAGCTTCAGTACTTTACTGTGGGAATGAACAGATGTGAGTGTGACTGACAGGGTGAAGATATCACAGGATGGCTAGATATCTTACCTTCCTGTCCAGAGGCCTGGATCGGCACACCATTCAGGAAGGCACCTTTCCCTTTTTGTGCACAGTAGAGTTTATCTTCCACACAGCTGTACACGATGCCAAACTCCGTCTGGTGACGACAGCAGATAACTAAACAGTCGGACTCAAGATCAGCTTCAAACAGTCACTGACACTGACGCCATGAGAACACAGCTGCCAGACCAAGTGTCCGAAAAGTCTTCTTGTTTCTATAACACAACCTGACAGCAGCAGGTTAGTATTCATTTCCATACAAACAGAAGATAGGCACTGTAGGTCAGCTGCAGGGTCCTGCTGGGACCAGCCCGGACTACTGACTGTACCTGTTCGTCAACAGGTTAGTATTCATTTCCATACAAACAGAAGATAGGCACTGCAGGTCAGCTGCAGGGTCCTGCTGGGACCAGCCCGGACTACTGACTGTACCTGTTCGTCAACAGGTTAGTATTCATTTCCATACAAACAGAAGATAGGCACTGCAGGTCAGCTGCAGGGTCCTGCTGGGACCAGCCCGGACTACTGACTGTACCTGTTTGTTAACAGCAAAAGCGATGGAGATGGCCACGAAGGGGAATCTGTGAAGACGAAAAGAGGAAAGCATGTGTGATGAAACCAGGAAAACAGGAAAGTTCTCGTGATTTACACTGCAGGTCTTGATGCCTGATTCACACTCTTTTGTTAATTTCAGATCTTTTTTTAACGACTTTTACAATATTTACACTAAATGTTGTTTATTCTTGTTTTTTCATCATTTACCTTGTCTAGTGTTGCTGGTCTGACAGTCACCAAACATGATTTCATTGTATGTGCACAATGACAACAAAGTATCTTATCTGATTACACAAGTGTTTATTTGGACTGTATTTTGGCACCGTCATGGGTTTCATGACACGCATGCGCACACAGCAATGAGTGATGTTGGCATAGCAACGTAAGCAACAGACAGATGTGAACCATGGAACCTGAAAGAGCTGATGTTTCTTCGAAAAGGTTTGGATGGCGGGAAAGCAGAGAAGGCTGTCGGACACATTTCTATTTTGTATTTGCTGCAGCACTCTCCATTGCCTCAGTCATGGCGCCTGCAGAGTCATCCATCATCCATCCATCCATCATCCACCCATCCATCCATCCATCCATCCATCCATCTATCATCCAAGCTGCTTATCCGAACCAGGGTCACGGGGATGCTGGAGCCTATCCCAGCAGTCATTGGGTGGCAGGCGGGGAGACACTCCGGACAGGCCGCCAGGCCATCTCACACACACACACACACACACACACTTTTTTCACTATCCTTATGAGGACCCCTCATTGACTAAATTCATTTCCTAGCCCTTAACCCTAATCTTAACCATGCAAACTACATGCCTAATCCTAAACCTTACCCTAACCTTAACCTAACCCTAATTCTAACCTTAACCGTAAAACCAAGTCCTAAACCTAAAATAAACCCTTTTACTTGTGAGGACCTCTACAATGTCCACACAAGGTAGGTGGTTTCAGGTTTTTCTATCCTAATGAGGACAATTGGTCCACATTAGGATAGTTAAACATGTACACACACACACACACACACACACACACACACACACACACACACACACACACACACACACACACACACACACACACACACACACACACATTCATTCCTAGGGACAATTTAGTACGGCCGTCCACCTGACCTACATGTCTTTGGACTGTGGGAGGAAACCGTAGCACCCGGAGGAAACCCACACAGACACGTGGAGAACATGCAAACTCCACACAGAGGACGACCCAGGACGACCCCCAAAGTTGCACAACCCCAGGGCTCGAACCCAGGACATTCTTGCAGTGAGGCGACCATACTACACACTGTGTCACCAGGCTGCCTGACCTGCAGATTGTTGTAATACATATGCGAACAGACCAGGGCAAATAACCAACATGACTGAAATAAAACGTCTTTAAGTTTTCCAATATGTGAAAACAGCATATATAAACTGAACACTACGTAATGAGCCAAAACGCAAATGTACAAATGAAGCACTAAACAATTAAAATACCAACAACATGAGTGCGGTGAGTTAACACACAGACGTTGTGTACTGGTTGTACACTCGTCTGATGACTCCCAGTCTGGAGAAGTGAGAACTGTTTGACCATTCACTGTGCCATTACCGTTCCTGACCAACAGCTCTTCCTTCCTTCCGCCCGCTAATTCCAGCCAGGGAGCCACACCAGACGCTGACTGGGATGTCACAAATCCTTCATGGGGACAAAAATCCAGTCAGAGAATTTAAACTCAGGTCGGATCTTGGTGATGGGAATCCTACCAGAACATGCTAAGTAACACCCAGAACCATCTCACACACCAGACACCACGTGTTTCTCTGCTGTTTGTAGTGTAAGCCGTTAGAAGTAATATGTGTGCGATGCATGGGAAGAAATGGGGGTCAGGACGCAGCAGGCTACATTCCCACTGCCACGGACGCCACGGAGGTGGTTGAAAATGCTGCAGCAACTGCAAACTAGACACGCATCCGCGAAACCTTGCGGAATAAACACCCACTCACTGTGGCATCAGTGTGTTGCCTGTGTCGCCATGCTAACGTCACATGATGTGTGTGCATGTGTGTCAAATGAGCGGCACGATGGTGTAAAAACACAGGTCGAGTAATGTGAACATCATTACACATCCCTGACAACACATCTGACCTTAACAACAAATCTGAATCAGGCATCAAGACCTGCCGTGTACGTGGCCCCTGTCTGCCTGAGGTGCGAACACTGCGGCTGTGGCTTGTAGCAACACTTTAACTACTGACCTTATCTTCGTAGCCCCAAATATATGTTAACTTACAGTAAGTGTAATCTTATGGAGCCAGTGTTTCTGATGCAATACTGAGAAAGCTCCTGAGATTACATTACATTACATGAGTAATGTAATTAGTACATTAGTAATGACTAGTAAGATATGAGGGGATCTTCAGTGACTTGGGAGAGAAAATTTAAACAGTTGAATTATCAGACCAGATGGCTCCAGCAGCCACCGGAAGAACACCGGAAGCCACATGAGCTTTGCCACTAATAACAACGAGACAGACGCAAGGCAGGAGACTACCTGTGGACAAAGTTGACGGTTCCATCTATGGGGTCAATGATCCAGGTGGGCTTGCTGGTCAGTAGTAGACGTTCGCCGGCAGCAACAGACTCCTCCCCGATGAACCTGGAACAGTTAAAACACATCTGGGTCACGCCCTGTTTCCTGTTGGCCCCAGTTGAGCTGATGAAACAGCATGTTCAGAATTTAGTTTCACATGTTTGTAAAAAAGCAACGTTGTGAACGGGCAAGAGGCTGGAGATGGAAGAAGGGGCACTTTTATACGTCTGCCTGCCTTCTTACATGTCTCACATGAGTAACTACAACGTTTATACGTCTGTCTGCCTTCTTACATGTCTCACATGGGTAACTACAACTTTTATACGTCTGTCTGCCTTCTTACATGTCTCACATGGGTAACTACAACTTTTATACGTCTGTCTGCCTTCTTACATGTATCACATGAGTAACTACAACTTTTATACGTCTGTCTGTCTTCTTACATGTATCACATGAGTAACTACAACTTTTATACGTCTGTCTGCCTTCTTACATGTATCACATGAGTAACTACAACTTTTATACGTCTGTCTGCCTTCTTACATGTCTCACATGAGTAATTACAACTTTTATACGTCTGTCTGCCTTCTTACATGTATCACATGAGTAACTACAACTTTTATACGTCTGTCTGCCTTCTTACATGTCTCACATGAGTAATTACAACTTTTATACGTCTGTCTGCCTTCTTATATGTCTCACATGAGTAATTACAACTTTTATACGTCTGTCTGCCTTCTTACATGTCTCACATGAGTAACTACAACTTTTATACGTCTGTCTGCCTTCTTACATGTCTCACATGAGTAATTACAACTTTTATACGTCTGTCTGCCTTCTTATATGTCTCATATGAGTAACTACAACTTTTATACGTCTGTCTGCCTTCTTACATGTCTCACATGAGTAACTACAACTTTTATACGTCTGTCTGCCTTCTTACATGTCTCACATGAGTAACTACAACTTTTATACGTCTGTCTGCCTTCTTACATGTATCACATGAGTAACTACAACTTTTATACGTCTGTCTGCCTTCTTACATGTCTCACATGAGTAACTACAACTTTTATACGTCTGTCTGCCTTCTTATATGTCTCACATGAGTAATTACAACTTTTATACGTCTGTCTGCCTTCTTACATGTATCATATGAGTAACTACAACTTTTATACGTCTGTCTGCCTTCTTACATGTCTCACATGAGTAACTACAACTTTTATACGTCTGTCTGTCTTCTTACATGTCTCACATGAGTAATTACAACTTTTATACGTCTGTCTGCCTTCTTACATGTCTCACATGGGTAACTAAAACTTTTATACGTCTGTCTGTCTTCTTACATGTCTCACATGGGTAACTACAACTTTTATACGTCTGTCTGCCTTCTTACATGTATCACATGAGTAATTACAACTTTTATACGTCTGTCTGTCTTCTTACATGTCTCACATGAGTAATTACAACTTTTATACGTCTGCCTGCCTTCTTACATGTCTCACATGAGTAATTACAACTTTTATACGTCTGCATGCCTTCTTACATGTCTCACATGAGTAACTACAACGTTTATACGTCTGTCTGCATTCTTACATGTATCACATGAGTAACTATAACTTTTATACGTCTGTCTGCCTTCTTACATGTATCACATGAGTAATTACAACTTTTATACGTCTGTCTGTCTTCTTACATGTATCACATGAGTTATTACAACTTTTATACGTCTGTCTGTCTTCTTACATGTATCATATGAGTAACTACAACTTTTATACGTCTGTCTGTCTTCTTATATGTATCACATGAGTTATTACAACTTTTATACGTCTGTCTGCCTTCTTACATGTATCACATGAGTAACTACAACTTTTATACATCTGTCTGCCTTCTAACATGTCTCACATGAGTAATTACAACTTTTATACGTCTGTCTGTCTTCTTACATGTCTCACATGAGTAACTACAACTTTTATACGTCCGCCTGCCTTCTTACATGTCTCACATGAGTAACTACAACTTTTATACGTCTGTCTGCCTTCTTACATGTCTCACATGAGTAATTACAACTTTTATACGTCTGTCTGCCTTCTTACATGTCTCACATGAGTAACTACAACTTTTATACGTCTGCCTGTCTTCTTACATGTATCACATGAGTAATTACAACTTTTATACGTCTGTCTGCCTTCTTACATGTCTCACATGAGTAATTACAACTTTTATACGTCTGTCTGCCTTCTTACATGTCTCACATGAGTAACTACAACTTTTATACGTCTGTCTGCCTTCTTACATGTATCATATGAGTAACTACAACTTTTATACGTCTGTCTGCCTTCTTACATGTCTCACATGGGTAACTAAAACTTTTATACGTCTGTCTGTCTTCTTACATGTCTCACATGGGTAACTACAACTTTTATACGTCTGTCTGCCTTCTTACATGTATCACATGAGTAATTACAACTTTTATACGTCTGTCTGTCTTCTTACATGTCTCCCATGAGTAATTACAACTTTTATACGTCTGCCTGCCTTCTTACATGTCTCACATGAGTAACTACAACTTTTATACGTCTGCCTGCCTTCTTATATGTCTCCCATGAGTAATTACAACTTTTATACGTCTGCCTGCCTTCTTACATGTCTCACATGAGTAACTACAACGTTTATACGTCTGTCTGCATTCTTACATGTATCACATGAGTAACTATAACTTTTATACGTCTGTCTGTCTTCTTACATGTATCACATGAGTTATTACAACTTTTATACATCTGTCTGCCTTCTTACATGTATCACATGAGTAACTACAACTTTTATACATCTGTCTGCCTTCTAACATGTCTCACATGAGTAATTACAACTTTTATACGTCTGTCTGTCTTCTTACATGTCTCACATGAGTAACTACAACTTTTATACGTCCGCCTGCCTTCTTACATGTCTCACATGAGTAACTACAACTTTTATACGTCTGCCTGCCTTCTTACATGTCTCACATGAGTAATTACAACTTTTATACGTCTGTCTGCCTTCTTACATGTCTCACATGAGTAACTATAACTTTTATACGTCTGCCTGCCTTCTTACATGTATCACATGAGTAATTACAACTTTTATACGACTGTCTGCCTTCTTAAATGTCTCACATGAGTAATTACAACTTTTATACGTCTGTCTGCCTTCTTACATGTCTCACATGAGTAATTACAACTTTTATACGTCTGTCTGTCTTCTTACATGTCTCACATGAGTAATTACAACTTTTTTACGTCTGTCTGTCTTCTTACATGTCTCACATGAGTAATTACAACTTTTATACGTCTGTCTACCTTCTTATATGTATCACATGAGTAACTACAACTTTTATACGTCTGTCTGCCTTCTTATATGTCTCACGAGTAACTACAACTTTTATACGTCTGTCTGCATTCTTACATGTATCACATGAGTAACTACAACTTTTATACGTCTGTCTGCCTTCTTACATGTCTCACATGAGTATTTACAACTTTTATACGTCTGTCTGCCTTCTTACATGTCTCACATGAGTAATTACAACTTTTATACGTCCGTCTGCCTTCTTATATGTCTCACATGAGTAAGTACAACTTTTATATGTCCGTCTGCCTTCTTACATGTCTCACATGAGTAATTACAACTTTTATACGTCTGTCTGCCTTCTTACATGTCTCACGAGTAACTACAACTTTTATACGTCCGTCTGCCTTCTTATATGTCTCACATGAGTAACTACAACTTTTATACGTCTGTCTGCCTTCTTACATGTATCACATGAGTAATTACAACTTTTATACGTCTGTCTGTCTTCTTATATGTATCACATGAGTAACTACAACTTTTATACGTCTGTCTGCCTTCTTATATGTCTCACGAGTAACTACAACTTTTATACGTCTGTCTGCATTCTTACATGTATCACATGAGTAACTACAACTTTTATACGTCTGTCTGCCTTCTTACATGTCTCACATGAGTATTTACAACTTTTATACGTCTGTCTGCCTTCTTACATGTCTCACATGAGTAATTACAACTTTTATACGTCCGTCTGCCTTCTTATATGTCTCACATGAGTAAGTACAACTTTTATATGTCCGTCTGCCTTCTTACATGTCTCACATGAGTAATTACAACTTTTATACGTCTGTCTGCCTTCTTACATGTCTCACATGAGTAATTACAACTTTTATACGTCTGTCTGTCTTCTTACATGTCTCACATGAGTAATTACAACTTTTATACGTCCGTCTGCCTTCTTACATGTCTCACATGAGTAATTACAACTTTTATACGTCTGTCTGCCTTCTTATATGTCTCACGAGTAACTACAACTTTTATACGTCCGTCTGCCTTCTTACATGTCTCACATGAGTAACTACAACTTTTATACGTCTGTCTGCATTCTTACATGTATCACATGAGTAACTATAACTTTTATACGTCTGTCTGCCTTCTTACATGTATCACATGAGTAATTACAACTTTTATACGTCTGTCTGTCTTCTTACATGTATCACATGAGTTCTTACAACTTTTATACATCTGTCTGCCTTCTTACATGTCTCACATGAGTAATTACAACTTTTATACGTCTGTCTGCCTTCTTACATGTCTCACATGAGTAATTACAACTTTTATACGTCTGTCTGCCTTCTTATATGTCTCACGAGTAACTACAACTTTTATACGTCTGTCTGCCTTCTTATATGTCTCACGAGTAACTACAACTTTTATACGTCCGTCTGCCTTCTTATATGTCTCACATGAGTAAGTACAACTTTTATACGTCCGTCTGCCTTCTTATATGTCTCACATGAGTAACTACAACTTTTATACATCTGTCTGCCTTCTAACATGTCTCACATGAGTAATTACAACTTTTATACGTCTGTCTGTCTTCTTACATGTCTCACATGAGTAACTACAACTTTTATACGTCCGCCTGCCTTCTTACATGTCTCACATGAGTAACTACAACTTTTATACGTCTGCCTGCCTTCTTACATGTCTCACATGAGTAATTACAACTTTTATACGTCTGTCTGCCTTCTTACATGTCTCACATGAGTAACTACAACTTTTATACGTCTGCCTGCCTTCTTACATGTATCACATGAGTAATTACAACTTTTATACGACTGTCTGCCTTCTTACATGTCTCACATGAGTAATTACAACTTTTATACGTCTGTCTGCCTTCTTATATGTCTCACATGAGTAACTACAACTTTTATACGTCTGTCTGCCTTCTTACATGTCTCACATGAGTAATTACAACTTTTATACGTCTGTCTGTCTTCTTACATGTCTCACATGAGTAATTACAACTTTTTTACGTCTGTCTGTCTTCTTACATGTCTCACATGAGTAATTACAACTTTTATACGTCTGTCTGTCTTCTTATATGTATCACATGAGTAACTACAACTTTTATACGTCTGTCTGCCTTCTTATATGTCTCACGAGTAACTACAACTTTTATACGTCTGTCTGCATTCTTACATGTATCACATGAGTAACTACAACTTTTATACGTCTGTCTGCCTTCTTACATGTCTCACATGAGTAATTACAACTTTTATACGTCTGTCTGCCTTCTTACATGTCTCACATGAGTAATTACAACTTTTATACGTCCGTCTGCCTTCTTATATGTCTCACATGAGTAAGTACAACTTTTATACGTCCGTCTGCCTTCTTACATGTCTCACATGAGTAATTACAACTTTTATACGTCTGTCTGCCTTCTTACATGTCTCACGAGTAACTACAACTTTTATACGTCTGTCTGTCTTCTTACATGTCTCACATGAGTAATTACAACTTTTATACGTCTGTCTGCCTTCTTACATGTCTCACATGAGTAATTACAACTTTTATACGTCTGCCTGCCTTCTTACATGTCTCACATGAGTAATTACAACTTTTATACGTCTGTCTGCCTTCTTATGTGTCTCACATGAGTAATTACAACTTTTATATGTCTGTCTGCCTTCTTACATGTCTCACATGAGTAATTACAACTTTTACACGTCTGTCTGCCTTCTTACATGTCTCACATGAGTAACTACAACTTTTATGCGTCTGTCTGTCTTCTTACATGTCTCACATGAGTAACTACAACTTTTTTACGTCCGTCTGCCTTCTTACATGTATCACATGAGTAATTACAACTTTTATACGTCCGTCTGCCTTCTTATATGTCTCACATGAGTAACTACAACTTTTATACGTCCGTCTGCCTTCTTACATGTCTCACATGAGTAACTACAACTTTTATACGTCTGCCTGCCTTCTTATATGTCTCACATGAGTAACTACAACTTTTATACGTCTGTCTGCCTTCTTACATGTATCACATGAGTAATTACAACTTTTATACGTCTGTCTGTCTTCTTACATGTATCACGAGTAATTACAACTTTTATACGTCTGTCTGCCTTCTTACATGTATCACATGAGTAATTACAACTTTTATACGTCTGTCTGCCTTCTTATATGTCTCACATGAGTAACTACAACTTTTATACGTCAGTCTGCCTTCTTATATGTCTCATATGAGTAACTACAACTTTTATACGTCTGTCTGCCTTCTTACATGTATCACATGAGTAATTACAACTTTTATACGTCTGTCTGCCTTCTTACATGTATCACATGAGTAATTACAACTTTTATACGTCTGTCTGCCTTCTTACATGTATCATATGAGTAACTACAACTTTTATACGTCTGTCTGCCTTCTTATATGTATCACATGAGTAACTACAACTTTTATACGTCTGTCTGCCTTCTTATATGTCTCACATGAGTAACTACAACTTTTATACGTCAGTCTGCCTTCTTACATGTATCACATGAGTAATTACAACTTTTATACGTCTGTCTGCCTTCTTACATGTATCACATGAGTAATTACAACTTTTATACGTCTGTCTGCCTTCTTACATGTATCATATGAGTAACTACAACTTTTATACGTCTGTCTGCCTTCTTATATGTATCACATGAGTAACTACAACTTTTATACGTCTGTCTGCCTTCTTACATGTCTCACGAGTAACTACAACTTTTATACGTCTGTCTGCATTCTTACATGTATGAAATGAGTAACTACAACTTTTATACGTCTGTCTGCCTTCTTACATGTCTCAAGAGTAACTACAACTTTTATACCTCTGTCTGCATTCTTATATGTCTCACATGAGTAACTACAACTTTTATACGTCTGTCTGCCTTCTTACATGTATCATATGAGTAACTACAACTTTTATACGTCTGTCTGCCTTCTTATATGTCTCAAGAGTAACTACAACTTTTATACGTCTGTCTGCCTTCTTACATGTCTCACATGAGTAATTACAACTTTTATACGTCTGTCTGTCTTCTTACATGTCTCACATGAGTAATTACAACTTTTATACGTCTGTCTGTCTTGTTACATGTCTCACATGAGTAACTACAACTTTTATACGTCTGTCTGTCTTCTTACATGTCTCACATGAGTAATTACAACTTTTATACGTCTGTCTGTCTTGTTACATGTCTCACATGAGTAACTACAACTTTTATACGTCTGCCTGCCTTCTTACATGTCTCACATGAGTAACTACAACTTTTATACGTCTGTCTGCCTTCTTACATGTTTCACATGAGTAATTACAACTTTTATACGTCTGTCTGCCTTCTTACATGTCTCACATGAGTAATTACAACTTTTATACGTCTGTCTGTCTTCTTACATGTCTCACATGAGTAATTACAACTTTTATACGTCTGCCTGCCTTCTTACATGTCTCACATGAGTAACTACAACGTTTATACGTCTGTCTGCATTCTTACATGTATCACATGAGTAACTATAACTTTTATACGTCTGTCTGCCTTCTTACATGTCTCACATGAGTAATTACAACTTGTATACGTCTGTCTGTCTTCTTACATGTATCACATGAGTTATTACAACTTTTATACGTCTGTCTGTCTTCTTACATGTATCATATGAGTAACTACAACTTTTATACGTCTGTCTGCCTTCTTACATGTCTCACATGAGTAATTACAACTTTTACACGTCTGTCTGCCTTCTTACATGTCTCACATGAGTAATTACAACTTTTACACGTCTGTCTGCCTTCTTACATGTCTCACATGAGTAACTACAACTTTTATGCGTCTGTCTGCCTTCTTACATGTCTCACATGAGTAACTACAACTTTTTTACGTCCGTCTGCCTTCTTATATGTATCATATGAGTAATTACAACTTTTATACGTCCGTCTGCCTTCTTATATGTCTCACATGAGTAACTACAACTTTTATACGTCCGTCTGCCTTCTTACATGTCTCACATGAGTAACTACAACTTTTATACGTCTGCCTGCCTTCTTATATGTCTCACATGAGTAATTACAACTTTTATACGTCTGTCTGCCTTCTTATGTCTCACATGAGTAACTACAACTTTTATACGTCTGTCTGCCTTCTTACATGTATCACATGAGTAATTACAACTTTTATACGTCTGTCTGTCTTCTTACATGTATCACGAGTAATTACAACTTTTATACGTCTGTCTGCCTTCTTACATGTATCACATGAGTAATTACAACTTTTATACGTCTGTCTGCCTTCTTATATGTCTCACATGAGTAACTACAACTTTTATACGTCAGTCTGCCTTCTTATATGTCTCACATGAGTAACTACAACTTTTATACGTCTGTCTGCCTTCTTACATGTATCACATGAGTAATTACAACTTTTATACGTCTGTCTGTCTTCTTACATGTATCACATGAGTAATTACAACTTTTATACGTCCGTCTGCCTTCTTACATGTCTCACATGAGTAATTACAACTTTTATACGTCTGTCTGCCTTCTTACATGTCTCACATGAGTAATTACAACTTTTATACGTCTGTCTGTCTTCTTACATGTCTCACATGAGTAATTACAACTTTTTTACGTCTGTCTGTCTTCTTACATGTCTCACATGAGTAATTACAACTTTTATACGTCTGTCTGCCTTCTTACATGTCTCACATGAGTAATTACAACTTTTATACGTCTGCCTGTCTTCTTACATGTCTCACATGAGTAACTACAACTTTTATACGTCTGTCTGCCTTCTTACATGTCTCACATGAGTAACTACAACTTTTATACGTCTGTCTGCCTTCTTACATGTATCATATGAGTAACTACAACTTTTATACGTCTGTCTGCCTTCTTATATGTCTCACGAGTAACTACAACTTTTATACGTCTGTCTGCATTCTTACATGTATCACATGAGTAACTACAACTTTTATACGTCTGTCTGCCTTCTTACATGTCTCAAGAGTAACTACAACTTTTATACGTCTGTCTGCATTCTTATATGTCTCACATGAGTAACTACAACTTTTATAAGTCTGTCTGCCTTCTTACATGTATCATATGAGTAACTACAACTTTTATACGTCTGTCTGCCTTCTTATATGTCTCAAGAGTAACTACAACTTTTATACGTCTGTCTGCATTCTTACATGTTTCACATGAGTAACTACAACTTTTATACGTCTGTCTGTCTTGTTACATGTCTCACATGAGTAACTACAACTTTTATACGTCTGCCTGCCTTCTTACATGTCTCACATGAGTAACTACAACTTTTATACGTCTGTCTGCCTTCTTACATGTTTCACATGAGTAATTACAACTTTTATACGTCCGTCTGCCTTCTTACATGTCTCACATGAGTAATTACAACTTTTATACGTCCGTCTGCCTTCTTATATGTCTCACATGAGTAATTACAACTTTTATACGTCTGCCTGCCTTCTTACATGTCTCACATGAGTAATTACAACTTTTATACGTCTGTCTGCCTTCTTACATGTATCACATGAGTAATTACAACTTTTATACGTCTGTCTGTCTTCTTACATGTCTCACATGAGTAATTACAACTTTTATACGTCTGTCTGCCTTCTTACATGTCTCACATGAGTAATTACAACTTTTATACGTCTGTCTGCCTTCTTACATGTCTCACATGAGTAATTACAACTTTTATATGTCTGTCTGCCTTCTTACATGTCTCACATGAGTAATTACAACTTTTATACGTCTGTCTGCCTTCTTACATGTCTCACATGAGTAACTACAACTTTTATGCGTCTATCTGTCTTCTTACATGTCTCACATGAGTAATTACAACTTTTATACGTCTGTCTGCCTTCTTACATGTCTCACATGAGTAATTACAACTTTTATACGTCTGTCTGCCTTCTTACATGTATCATATGAGTAATTACAACTTTTATACGTCTGCCTGCCTTCTTACATGTCTCACATGAGTAACTACAACTTTTATACGTCTGTCTGCCTTCTTACATGTTTCACATGAGTAATTACAACTTTTATACGTCTGTCTGCCTTCTTACATGTCTCACATGAGTAATTACAACTTTTATACGTCCGTCTGCCTTCTTATATGTCTCACATGAGTAAGTACAACTTTTATACGTCCGTCTGCCTTCTTACATGTCTCACATGAGTAATTACAACTTTTATACGTCTGTCTGCCTTCTTACATGTCTCACGAGTAACTACAACTTTTATACGTCCGTCTGCCTTCTTATATGTCTCACATGAGTAATTACAACTTTTATACGTCTGCCTGCCTTCTTACATGTCTCACATGAGTAATTACAACTTTTATACGTCTGCATGCCTTCTTACATGTCTCACGAGTAACTACAACTTTTATACGTCTGTCTGTCTTCTTACATGTCTCACATGAGTAATTACAACTTTTATACGTCTGTCTGCCTTCTTACATGTCTCACATGAGTAATTACAACTTTTATACGTCTGCCTGCCTTCTTACATGTCTCACATGAGTAATTACAACTTTTATACGTCTGTCTGCCTTCTTATGTGTCTCACATGAGTAATTACAACTTTTATATGTCTGTCTGCCTTCTTACATGTCTCACATGAGTAATTACAACTTTTACACGTCTGTCTGCCTTCTTACATGTCTCACATGAGTAACTACAACTTTTATGCGTCTGTCTGTCTTCTTACATGTCTCACATGAGTAACTACAACTTTTTTACGTCCGTCTGCCTTCTTACATGTATCACATGAGTAATTACAACTTTTATACGTCCGTCTGCCTTCTTATATGTCTCACATGAGTAACTACAACTTTTATACGTCCGTCTGCCTTCTTACATGTCTCACATGAGTAACTACAACTTTTATACGTCTGCCTGCCTTCTTATATGTCTCACATGAGTAACTACAACTTTTATACGTCTGTCTGCCTTCTTACATGTATCACATGAGTAATTACAACTTTTATACGTCTGTCTGTCTTCTTACATGTATCACGAGTAATTACAACTTTTATACGTCTGTCTGCCTTCTTACATGTATCACATGAGTAATTACAACTTTTATACGTCTGTCTGCCTTCTTATATGTCTCACATGAGTAACTACAACTTTTATACGTCAGTCTGCCTTCTTATATGTCTCATATGAGTAACTACAACTTTTATACGTCTGTCTGCCTTCTTACATGTATCACATGAGTAATTACAACTTTTATACGTCTGTCTGCCTTCTTACATGTATCACATGAGTAATTACAACTTTTATACGTCTGTCTGCCTTCTTACATGTATCATATGAGTAACTACAACTTTTATACGTCTGTCTGCCTTCTTATATGTATCACATGAGTAACTACAACTTTTATACGTCTGTCTGCCTTCTTATATGTCTCACATGAGTAACTACAACTTTTATACGTCAGTCTGCCTTCTTACATGTATCACATGAGTAATTACAACTTTTATACGTCTGTCTGCCTTCTTACATGTATCACATGAGTAATTACAACTTTTATACGTCTGTCTGCCTTCTTACATGTATCATATGAGTAACTACAACTTTTATACGTCTGTCTGCCTTCTTATATGTATCACATGAGTAACTACAACTTTTATACGTCTGTCTGCCTTCTTACATGTCTCACGAGTAACTACAACTTTTATACGTCTGTCTGCATTCTTACATGTATGAAATGAGTAACTACAACTTTTATACGTCTGTCTGCCTTCTTACATGTCTCAAGAGTAACTACAACTTTTATACCTCTGTCTGCATTCTTATATGTCTCACATGAGTAACTACAACTTTTATACGTCTGTCTGCCTTCTTACATGTATCATATGAGTAACTACAACTTTTATACGTCTGTCTGCCTTCTTATATGTCTCAAGAGTAACTACAACTTTTATACGTCTGTCTGCCTTCTTACATGTCTCACATGAGTAATTACAACTTTTATACGTCTGTCTGTCTTCTTACATGTCTCACATGAGTAATTACAACTTTTATACGTCTGTCTGTCTTGTTACATGTCTCACATGAGTAACTACAACTTTTATACGTCTGTCTGTCTTCTTACATGTCTCACATGAGTAATTACAACTTTTATACGTCTGTCTGTCTTGTTACATGTCTCACATGAGTAACTACAACTTTTATACGTCTGCCTGCCTTCTTACATGTCTCACATGAGTAACTACAACTTTTATACGTCTGTCTGCCTTCTTACATGTTTCACATGAGTAATTACAACTTTTATACGTCTGTCTGCCTTCTTACATGTCTCACATGAGTAATTACAACTTTTATACGTCTGTCTGTCTTCTTACATGTCTCACATGAGTAATTACAACTTTTATACGTCTGCCTGCCTTCTTACATGTCTCACATGAGTAACTACAACGTTTATACGTCTGTCTGCATTCTTACATGTATCACATGAGTAACTATAACTTTTATACGTCTGTCTGCCTTCTTACATGTCTCACATGAGTAATTACAACTTGTATACGTCTGTCTGTCTTCTTACATGTATCACATGAGTTATTACAACTTTTATACGTCTGTCTGTCTTCTTACATGTATCATATGAGTAACTACAACTTTTATACGTCTGTCTGCCTTCTTACATGTCTCACATGAGTAATTACAACTTTTACACGTCTGTCTGCCTTCTTACATGTCTCACATGAGTAATTACAACTTTTACACGTCTGTCTGCCTTCTTACATGTCTCACATGAGTAACTACAACTTTTATGCGTCTGTCTGCCTTCTTACATGTCTCACATGAGTAACTACAACTTTTTTACGTCCGTCTGCCTTCTTATATGTATCATATGAGTAATTACAACTTTTATACGTCCGTCTGCCTTCTTATATGTCTCACATGAGTAACTACAACTTTTATACGTCCGTCTGCCTTCTTACATGTCTCACATGAGTAACTACAACTTTTATACGTCTGCCTGCCTTCTTATATGTCTCACATGAGTAATTACAACTTTTATACGTCTGTCTGCCTTCTTATGTCTCACATGAGTAACTACAACTTTTATACGTCTGTCTGCCTTCTTACATGTATCACATGAGTAATTACAACTTTTATACGTCTGTCTGTCTTCTTACATGTATCACGAGTAATTACAACTTTTATACGTCTGTCTGCCTTCTTACATGTATCACATGAGTAATTACAACTTTTATACGTCTGTCTGCCTTCTTATATGTCTCACATGAGTAACTACAACTTTTATACGTCAGTCTGCCTTCTTATATGTCTCACATGAGTAACTACAACTTTTATACGTCTGTCTGCCTTCTTACATGTATCACATGAGTAATTACAACTTTTATACGTCTGTCTGTCTTCTTACATGTATCACATGAGTAATTACAACTTTTATACGTCCGTCTGCCTTCTTACATGTCTCACATGAGTAATTACAACTTTTATACGTCTGTCTGCCTTCTTACATGTCTCACATGAGTAATTACAACTTTTATACGTCTGTCTGTCTTCTTACATGTCTCACATGAGTAATTACAACTTTTTTACGTCTGTCTGTCTTCTTACATGTCTCACATGAGTAATTACAACTTTTATACGTCTGTCTGCCTTCTTACATGTCTCACATGAGTAATTACAACTTTTATACGTCTGCCTGTCTTCTTACATGTCTCACATGAGTAACTACAACTTTTATACGTCTGTCTGCCTTCTTACATGTCTCACATGAGTAACTACAACTTTTATACGTCTGTCTGCCTTCTTACATGTATCATATGAGTAACTACAACTTTTATACGTCTGTCTGCCTTCTTATATGTCTCACGAGTAACTACAACTTTTATACGTCTGTCTGCATTCTTACATGTATCACATGAGTAACTACAACTTTTATACGTCTGTCTGCCTTCTTACATGTCTCAAGAGTAACTACAACTTTTATACGTCTGTCTGCATTCTTATATGTCTCACATGAGTAACTACAACTTTTATAAGTCTGTCTGCCTTCTTACATGTATCATATGAGTAACTACAACTTTTATACGTCTGTCTGCCTTCTTATATGTCTCAAGAGTAACTACAACTTTTATACGTCTGTCTGCATTCTTACATGTTTCACATGAGTAACTACAACTTTTATACGTCTGTCTGTCTTGTTACATGTCTCACATGAGTAACTACAACTTTTATACGTCTGCCTGCCTTCTTACATGTCTCACATGAGTAACTACAACTTTTATACGTCTGTCTGCCTTCTTACATGTTTCACATGAGTAATTACAACTTTTATACGTCCGTCTGCCTTCTTACATGTCTCACATGAGTAATTACAACTTTTATACGTCCGTCTGCCTTCTTATATGTCTCACATGAGTAATTACAACTTTTATACGTCTGCCTGCCTTCTTACATGTCTCACATGAGTAATTACAACTTTTATACGTCTGTCTGCCTTCTTACATGTATCACATGAGTAATTACAACTTTTATACGTCTGTCTGTCTTCTTACATGTCTCACATGAGTAATTACAACTTTTATACGTCTGTCTGCCTTCTTACATGTCTCACATGAGTAATTACAACTTTTATACGTCTGTCTGCCTTCTTACATGTCTCACATGAGTAATTACAACTTTTATATGTCTGTCTGCCTTCTTACATGTCTCACATGAGTAATTACAACTTTTATACGTCTGTCTGCCTTCTTACATGTCTCACATGAGTAACTACAACTTTTATGCGTCTATCTGTCTTCTTACATGTCTCACATGAGTAATTACAACTTTTATACGTCTGTCTGCCTTCTTACATGTCTCACATGAGTAATTACAACTTTTATACGTCTGTCTGCCTTCTTACATGTATCATATGAGTAATTACAACTTTTATACGTCTGCCTGCCTTCTTACATGTCTCACATGAGTAACTACAACTTTTATACGTCTGTCTGCCTTCTTACATGTTTCACATGAGTAATTACAACTTTTATACGTCTGTCTGCCTTCTTACATGTCTCACATGAGTAATTACAACTTTTATACGTCCGTCTGCCTTCTTATATGTCTCACATGAGTAAGTACAACTTTTATACGTCCGTCTGCCTTCTTACATGTCTCACATGAGTAATTACAACTTTTATACGTCTGTCTGCCTTCTTACATGTCTCACGAGTAACTACAACTTTTATACGTCCGTCTGCCTTCTTATATGTCTCACATGAGTAATTACAACTTTTATACGTCTGCCTGCCTTCTTACATGTCTCACATGAGTAATTACAACTTTTATACGTCTGCATGCCTTCTTACATGTCTCACATGAGTAACTACAACGTTTATACGTCTGTCTGCATTCTTACATGTCTCACATGAGTAATTACAACTTTTATACGTCTGTCTGCCTTCTTACATGTATCACATGAGTAACTATAACTTTTATACGTCTGTCTGCCTTCTTACATGTATCACATGAGTAATTACAACTTTTATACGTCTGTCTGCCTTCTTACATGTATCACATGAGTTATTACAACTTTTATACATCTGTCTGCCTTCTTACATGTATCACATGAGTAACTACAACTTTTATACATCTGTCTGCCTTCTAACATGTCTCACATGAGTAATTACAACTTTTATACGTCTGTCTGTCTTCTTACATGTCTCACATGAGTAACTACAACTTTTATACGTCCGCCTGCCTTCTTACATGTCTCACATGAGTAACTACAACTTTTATACGTCTGCCTGCCTTCTTACATGTCTCACATGAGTAATTACAACTTTTATACGTCTGTCTGCCTTCTTACATGTCTCACATGAGTAACTACAACTTTTATACGTCTGCCTGCCTTCTTACATGTATCACATGAGTAATTACAACTTTTATACGACTGTCTGCCTTCTTACATGTCTCACATGAGTAATTACAACTTTTATACGTCTGTCTGCCTTCTTATATGTCTCACATGAGTAACTACAACTTTTATACGTCTGTCTGCCTTCTTACATGTCTCACATGAGTAATTACAACTTTTATACGTCTGTCTGTCTTCTTACATGTCTCACATGAGTAATTACAACTTTTTTACGTCTGTCTGTCTTCTTACATGTCTCACATGAGTAATTACAACTTTTATACGTCTGTCTGTCTTCTTATATGTATCACATGAGTAACTACAACTTTTATACGTCTGTCTGCCTTCTTATATGTCTCACGAGTAACTACAACTTTTATACGTCTGTCTGCATTCTTACATGTATCACATGAGTAACTACAACTTTTATACGTCTGTCTGCCTTCTTACATGTCTCACATGAGTAATTACAACTTTTATACGTCTGTCTGCCTTCTTACATGTCTCACATGAGTAATTACAACTTTTATACGTCCGTCTGCCTTCTTATATGTCTCACATGAGTAAGTACAACTTTTATACGTCCGTCTGCCTTCTTACATGTCTCACATGAGTAATTACAACTTTTATACGTCTGTCTGCCTTCTTACATGTCTCACGAGTAACTACAACTTTTATACGTCTGTCTGTCTTCTTACATGTCTCACATGAGTAATTACAACTTTTATACGTCTGTCTGCCTTCTTACATGTCTCACATGAGTAATTACAACTTTTATACGTCTGCCTGCCTTCTTACATGTCTCACATGAGTAATTACAACTTTTATACGTCTGTCTGCCTTCTTATGTGTCTCACATGAGTAATTACAACTTTTATATGTCTGTCTGCCTTCTTACATGTCTCACATGAGTAATTACAACTTTTACACGTCTGTCTGCCTTCTTACATGTCTCACATGAGTAACTACAACTTTTATGCGTCTGTCTGTCTTCTTACATGTCTCACATGAGTAACTACAACTTTTTTACGTCCGTCTGCCTTCTTACATGTATCACATGAGTAATTACAACTTTTATACGTCCGTCTGCCTTCTTATATGTCTCACATGAGTAACTACAACTTTTATACGTCCGTCTGCCTTCTTACATGTCTCACATGAGTAACTACAACTTTTATACGTCTGCCTGCCTTCTTATATGTCTCACATGAGTAACTACAACTTTTATACGTCTGTCTGCCTTCTTACATGTATCACATGAGTAATAACAACTTTTATACGTCTGTCTGTCTTCTTACATGTATCACGAGTAATTACAACTTTTATACGTCTGTCTGCCTTCTTACATGTATCACATGAGTAATTACAACTTTTATACGTCTGTCTGCCTTCTTATATGTCTCACATGAGTAACTACAACTTTTATACGTCAGTCTGCCTTCTTATATGTCTCATATGAGTAACTACAACTTTTATACGTCTGTCTGCCTTCTTACATGTATCACATGAGTAATTACAACTTTTATACGTCTGTCTGCCTTCTTACATGTATCACATGAGTAATTACAACTTTTATACGTCTGTCTGCCTTCTTACATGTATCATATGAGTAACTACAACTTTTATACGTCTGTCTGCCTTCTTATATGTATCACATGAGTAACTACAACTTTTATACGTCTGTCTGCCTTCTTATATGTCTCACATGAGTAACTACAACTTTTATACGTCAGTCTGCCTTCTTACATGTATCACATGAGTAATTACAACTTTTATACGTCTGTCTGCCTTCTTACATGTATCACATGAGTAATTACAACTTTTATACGTCTGTCTGCCTTCTTACATGTATCATATGAGTAACTACAACTTTTATACGTCTGTCTGCCTTCTTATATGTATCACATGAGTAACTACAACTTTTATACGTCTGTCTGCCTTCTTACATGTCTCACGAGTAACTACAACTTTTATACGTCTGTCTGCATTCTTACATGTATGAAATGAGTAACTACAACTTTTATACGTCTGTCTGCCTTCTTACATGTCTCAAGAGTAACTACAACTTTTATACCTCTGTCTGCATTCTTATATGTCTCACATGAGTAACTACAACTTTTATACGTCTGTCTGCCTTCTTACATGTATCATATGAGTAACTACAACTTTTATACGTCTGTCTGCCTTCTTATATGTCTCAAGAGTAACTACAACTTTTATACGTCTGTCTGCCTTCTTACATGTCTCACATGAGTAATTACAACTTTTATACGTCTGTCTGTCTTCTTACATGTCTCACATGAGTAATTACAACTTTTATACGTCTGTCTGTCTTGTTACATGTCTCACATGAGTAACTACAACTTTTATACGTCTGTCTGTCTTCTTACATGTCTCACATGAGTAATTACAACTTTTATACGTCTGTCTGTCTTCTTACATGTCTCACATGAGTAACTACAACTTTTATACGTCTGCCTGCCTTCTTACATGTCTCACATGAGTAACTACAACTTTTATACGTCTGTCTGCCTTCTTACATGTTTCACATGAGTAATTACAACTTTTATACGTCTGTCTGCCTTCTTACATGTCTCACATGAGTAATTACAACTTTTATACGTCTGTCTGTCTTCTTACATGTCTCACATGAGTAATTACAACTTTTATACGTCTGCCTGCCTTCTTACATGTCTCACATGAGTAACTACAACGTTTATACGTCTGTCTGCATTCTTACATGTATCACATGAGTAACTATAACTTTTATACGTCTGTCTGCCTTCTTACATGTCTCACATGAGTAATTACAACTTGTATACGTCTGTCTGTCTTCTTACATGTATCACATGAGTTATTACAACTTTTATACGTCTGTCTGTCTTCTTACATGTATCATATGAGTAACTACAACTTTTATACGTCTGTCTGCCTTCTTACATGTCTCACATGAGTAATTACAACTTTTACACGTCTGTCTGCCTTCTTACATGTCTCACATGAGTAATTACAACTTTTACACGTCTGTCTGCCTTCTTACATGTCTCACATGAGTAACTACAACTTTTATGCGTCTGTCTGCCTTCTTACATGTCTCACATGAGTAACTACAACTTTTTTACGTCCGTCTGCCTTCTTATATGTATCATATGAGTAATTACAACTTTTATACGTCCGTCTGCCTTCTTATATGTCTCACATGAGTAACTACAACTTTTATACGTCCGTCTGCCTTCTTACATGTCTCACATGAGTAACTACAACTTTTATACGTCTGCCTGCCTTCTTATATGTCTCACATGAGTAATTACAACTTTTATACGTCTGTCTGCCTTCTTATATGTCTCACATGAGTAACTACAACTTTTATACGTCTGTCTGCCTTCTTACATGTATCACATGAGTAATTACAACTTTTATACGTCTGTCTGTCTTCTTACATGTATCACGAGTAATTACAACTTTTATACGTCTGTCTGCCTTCTTACATGTATCACATGAGTAATTACAACTTTTATACGTCTGTCTGCCTTCTTACATGTATCATATGAGTAACTACAACTTTTATACGTCAGTCTGCCTTCTTATATGTCTCACATGAGTAACTACAACTTTTATACGTCTGTCTGCCTTCTTACATGTATCACATGAGTAATTACAACTTTTATACGTCTGTCTGTCTTCTTACATGTATCACATGAGTAATTACAACTTTTATACGTCCGTCTGCCTTCTTACATGTATCACATGAGTAATTACAACTTTTATACGTCTGTCTGCCTTCTTACATGTCTCACATGAGTAATTACAACTTTTATACGTCTGTCTGCCTTCTTATATGTCTCACATGAGTAACTACAACTTTTATACGTCTGTCTGCCTTCTTACATGTCTCACATGAGTAATTACAACTTTTATACGTCTGTCTGTCTTCTTACATGTCTCACATGAGTAATTACAACTTTTTTACGTCTGTCTGTCTTCTTACATGTCTCACATGAGTAATTACAACTTTTATACGTCTGTCTGCCTTCTTACATGTCTCACATGAGTAATTACAACTTTTATACGTCTGCCTGTCTTCTTACATGTCTCACATGAGTAACTACAACTTTTATACGTCTGTCTGCCTTCTTACATGTCTCACATGAGTAACTACAACTTTTATACGTCTGTCTGCCTTCTTACATGTATCATATGAGTAACTACAACTTTTATACGTCTGTCTGCCTTCTTATATGTCTCACGAGTAACTACAACTTTTATACGTCTGTCTGCATTCTTACATGTATCACATGAGTAACTACAACTTTTATACGTCTGTCTGCCTTCTTACATGTCTCAAGAGTAACTACAACTTTTATACGTCTGTCTGCATTCTTATATGTCTCACATGAGTAACTACAACTTTTATAAGTCTGTCTGCCTTCTTACATGTATCATATGAGTAACTACAACTTTTATACGTCTGTCTGCCTTCTTATATGTCTCAAGAGTAACTACAACTTTTATACGTCTGTCTGCATTCTTACATGTTTCACATGAGTAACTACAACTTTTATACGTCTGTCTGTCTTGTTACATGTCTCACATGAGTAACTACAACTTTTATACGTCTGCCTGCCTTCTTACATGTCTCACATGAGTAACTACAACTTTTATACGTCTGTCTGCCTTCTTACATGTTTCACATGAGTAATTACAACTTTTATACGTCCGTCTGCCTTCTTACATGTCTCACATGAGTAATTACAACTTTTGTACGTCCGTCTGCCTTCTTATATGTCTCACATGAGTAATTACAACTTTTATACGTCTGCCTGCCTTCTTACATGTCTCACATGAGTAATTACAACTTTTATACGTCTGTCTGCCTTCTTACATGTATCACATGAGTAATTACAACTTTTATACGTCTGTCTGTCTTCTTACATGTCTCACATGAGTAATTACAACTTTTATACGTCTGTCTGCCTTCTTACATGTCTCACATGAGTAATTACAACTTTTATACGTCTGTCTGCCTTCTTACATGTCTCACATGAGTAATTACAACTTTTATATGTCTGTCTGCCTTCTTACATGTCTCACATGAGTAATTACAACTTTTATACGTCTGTCTGCCTTCTTACATGTCTCACATGAGTAACTACAACTTTTATGCGTCTATCTGTCTTCTTACATGTCTCACATGAGTAATTACAACTTTTATACGTCTGTCTGCCTTCTTACATGTCTCACATGAGTAATTACAACTTTTATACGTCTGTCTGCCTTCTTACATGTATCATATGAGTAATTACAACTTTTATACGTCTGCCTGCCTTCTTACATGTCTCACATGAGTAACTACAACTTTTATACGTCTGTCTGCCTTCTTACATGTTTCACATGAGTAATTACAACTTTTATACGTCTGTCTGTCTTCTTACATGTCTCACATGAGTAATTACAACTTTTATACGTCTGCCTGCCTTCTTACATGTCTCACATGAGTAATTACAACTTTTATACGTCTGTCTGCCTTCTTACATGTATCACATGAGTAATTACAACTTTTATACGTCTGTCTGTCTTCTTACATGTATCACATGAGTTATTACAACTTTTATACGTCTGTCTGTCTTCTTACATGTATCATATGAGTAACTACAACTTTTATACGTCTGTCTGTCTTCTTATATGTATCACATGAGTTATTACAACTTTTATACGTCTGTCTGCCTTCTTACATGTATCACATGAGTAACTACAACTTTTATACATCTGTCTGCCTTCTAACATGTCTCACATGAGTAATTACAACTTTTATACGTCTGTCTGTCTTCTTACATGTCTCACATGAGTAACTACAACTTTTATACGTCCGCCTGCCTTCTTACATGTCTCACATGAGTAACTACAACTTTTATACGTCTGTCTGCCTTCTTACATGTCTCACATGAGTAATTACAACTTTTATACGTCTGTCTGCCTTCTTACATGTCTCACATGAGTAACTACAACTTTTATACGTCTGCCTGTCTTCTTACATGTATCACATGAGTAATTACAACTTTTATACGTCTGTCTGCCTTCTTACATGTCTCACATGAGTAATTACAACTTTTATACGTCTGTCTGCCTTCTTACATGTCTCACATGAGTAACTACAACTTTTATACGTCTGTCTGCCTTCTTACATGTATCATATGAGTAACTACAACTTTTATACGTCTGTCTGCCTTCTTACATGTCTCACATGGGTAACTAAAACTTTTATACGTCTGTCTGTCTTCTTACATGTCTCACATGGGTAACTACAACTTTTATACGTCTGTCTGCCTTCTTACATGTATCACATGAGTAATTACAACTTTTATACGTCTGTCTGTCTTCTTACATGTCTCCCATGAGTAATTACAACTTTTATACGTCTGCCTGCCTTCTTACATGTCTCACATGAGTAACTACAACTTTTATACGTCTGCCTGCCTTCTTATATGTCTCCCATGAGTAATTACAACTTTTATACGTCTGCCTGCCTTCTTACATGTCTCACATGAGTAACTACAACGTTTATACGTCTGTCTGCATTCTTACATGTATCACATGAGTAACTATAACTTTTATACGTCTGTCTGTCTTCTTACATGTATCACATGAGTTATTACAACTTTTATACATCTGTCTGCCTTCTTACATGTATCACATGAGTAACTACAACTTTTATACATCTGTCTGCCTTCTAACATGTCTCACATGAGTAATTACAACTTTTATACGTCTGTCTGTCTTCTTACATGTCTCACATGAGTAACTACAACTTTTATACGTCCGCCTGCCTTCTTACATGTCTCACATGAGTAACTACAACTTTTATACGTCTGCCTGCCTTCTTACATGTCTCACATGAGTAATTACAACTTTTATACGTCTGTCTGCCTTCTTACATGTCTCACATGAGTAACTATAACTTTTATACGTCTGCCTGCCTTCTTACATGTATCACATGAGTAATTACAACTTTTATACGACTGTCTGCCTTCTTACATGTCTCACATGAGTAATTACAACTTTTATACGTCTGTCTGCCTTCTTACATGTCTCACATGAGTAATTACAACTTTTATACGTCTGTCTGTCTTCTTACATGTCTCACATGAGTAATTACAACTTTTTTACGTCTGTCTGTCTTCTTACATGTCTCACATGAGTAATTACAACTTTTATACGTCTGTCTGTCTTCTTATATGTATCACATGAGTAACTACAACTTTTATACGTCTGTCTGCCTTCTTATATGTCTCACGAGTAACTACAACTTTTATACGTCTGTCTGCATTCTTACATGTATCACATGAGTAACTACAACTTTTATACGTCTGTCTGCCTTCTTACATGTCTCACATGAGTATTTACAACTTTTATACGTCTGTCTGCCTTCTTACATGTCTCACATGAGTAATTACAACTTTTATACGTCCGTCTGCCTTCTTATATGTCTCACATGAGTAAGTACAACTTTTATATGTCCGTCTGCCTTCTTACATGTCTCACATGAGTAATTACAACTTTTATACGTCTGTCTGCCTTCTTACATGTCTCACGAGTAACTACAACTTTTATACGTCCGTCTGCCTTCTTATATGTCTCACATGAGTAACTACAACTTTTATACGTCTGTCTGCCTTCTTACATGTATCACATGAGTAATTACAACTTTTATACGTCTGTCTGTCTTCTTATATGTATCACATGAGTAACTACAACTTTTATACGTCTGTCTGCCTTCTTATATGTCTCACGAGTAACTACAACTTTTATACGTCTGTCTGCATTCTTACATGTATCACATGAGTAACTACAACTTTTATACGTCTGTCTGCCTTCTTACATGTCTCACATGAGTATTTACAACTTTTATACGTCTGTCTGCCTTCTTACATGTCTCACATGAGTAATTACAACTTTTATACGTCCGTCTGCCTTCTTATATGTCTCACATGAGTAAGTACAACTTTTATATGTCCGTCTGCCTTCTTACATGTCTCACATGAGTAATTACAACTTTTATACGTCTGTCTGCCTTCTTACATGTCTCACATGAGTAATTACAACTTTTATACGTCTGTCTGCCTTCTTATATGTCTCACGAGTAACTACAACTTTTATACGTCCGTCTGCCTTCTTACATGTCTCACATGAGTAACTACAACTTTTATACGTCTGTCTGCATTCTTACATGTATCACATGAGTAACTATAACTTTTATACGTCTGTCTGCCTTCTTACATGTATCACATGAGTAATTACAACTTTTATACGTCTGTCTGTCTTCTTACATGTATCACATGAGTTCTTACAACTTTTATACATCTGTCTGCCTTCTTACATGTCTCACATGAGTAATTACAACTTTTATACGTCTGTCTGCCTTCTTACATGTCTCACATGAGTAATTACAACTTTTATACGTCTGTCTGCCTTCTTATATGTCTCACGAGTAACTACAACTTTTATACGTCTGTCTGCCTTCTTATATGTCTCACGAGTAACTACAACTTTTATACGTCCGTCTGCCTTCTTATATGTCTCACATGAGTAAGTACAACTTTTATACGTCCGTCTGCCTTCTTACATGTCTCACATGAGTAATTACAACTTTTATACGTCTGTCTGCCTTCTTACATGTCTCACGAGTAACTACAACTTTTATACGTCCGTCTGCCTTCTTATATGTCTCACATGAGTAATTACAACTTTTATACGTCTGCCTGCCTTCTTACATGTCTCACATGAGTAATTACAACTTTTATACGTCTGCATGCCTTCTTACATGTCTCACATGAGTAACTACAACGTTTATACGTCTGTCTGCATTCTTACATGTCTCACATGAGTAATTACAACTTTTATACGTCTGTCTGCCTTCTTACATGTATCACATGAGTAACTATAACTTTTATACGTCTGTCTGCCTTCTTACATGTATCACATGAGTAATTACAACTTTTATACGTCTGTCTGCCTTCTTACATGTATCACATGAGTTATTACAACTTTTATACATCTGTCTGCCTTCTTACATGTATCACATGAGTAACTACAACTTTTATACATCTGTCTGCCTTCTAACATGTCTCACATGAGTAATTACAACTTTTATACGTCTGTCTGTCTTCTTACATGTCTCACATGAGTAACTACAACTTTTATACGTCCGCCTGCCTTCTTACATGTCTCACATGAGTAACTACAACTTTTATACGTCTGCCTGCCTTCTTACATGTCTCACATGAGTAATTACAACTTTTATACGTCTGTCTGCCTTCTTACATGTCTCACATGAGTAACTACAACTTTTATACGTCTGCCTGCCTTCTTACATGTATCACATGAGTAATTACAACTTTTATACGACTGTCTGCCTTCTTACATGTCTCACATGAGTAATTACAACTTTTATACGTCTGTCTGCCTTCTTATATGTCTCACATGAGTAACTACAACTTTTATACGTCTGTCTGCCTTCTTACATGTCTCACATGAGTAATTACAACTTTTATACGTCTGTCTGTCTTCTTACATGTCTCACATGAGTAATTACAACTTTTTTACGTCTGTCTGTCTTCTTACATGTCTCACATGAGTAATTACAACTTTTATACGTCTGTCTGTCTTCTTATATGTATCACATGAGTAACTACAACTTTTATACGTCTGTCTGCCTTCTTATATGTCTCACGAGTAACTACAACTTTTATACGTCTGTCTGCATTCTTACATGTATCACATGAGTAACTACAACTTTTATACGTCTGTCTGCCTTCTTACATGTCTCACATGAGTAATTACAACTTTTATACGTCTGTCTGCCTTCTTACATGTCTCACATGAGTAATTACAACTTTTATACGTCCGTCTGCCTTCTTATATGTCTCACATGAGTAAGTACAACTTTTATACGTCCGTCTGCCTTCTTACATGTCTCACATGAGTAATTACAACTTTTATACGTCTGTCTGCCTTCTTACATGTCTCACGAGTAACTACAACTTTTATACGTCTGTCTGTCTTCTTACATGTCTCACATGAGTAATTACAACTTTTATACGTCTGTCTGCCTTCTTACATGTCTCACATGAGTAATTACAACTTTTATACGTCTGCCTGCCTTCTTACATGTCTCACATGAGTAATTACAACTTTTATACGTCTGTCTGCCTTCTTATGTGTCTCACATGAGTAATTACAACTTTTATATGTCTGTCTGCCTTCTTACATGTCTCACATGAGTAATTACAACTTTTACACGTCTGTCTGCCTTCTTACATGTCTCACATGAGTAATTACAACTTTTATACGTCCGTCTGCCTTCTTATATGTCTCACATGAGTAACTACAACTTTTATACGTCCGTCTGCCTTCTTACATGTCTCACATGAGTAACTACAACTTTTATACGTCTGCCTGCCTTCTTATATGTCTCACATGAGTAACTACAACTTTTATACGTCTGTCTGCCTTCTTACATGTATCACATGAGTAATTACAACTTTTATACGTCTGTCTGTCTTCTTACATGTATCACGAGTAATTACAACTTTTATACGTCTGTCTGCCTTCTTACATGTATCACATGAGTAATTACAACTTTTATACGTCTGTCTGCCTTCTTATATGTCTCACATGAGTAACTACAACTTTTATACGTCAGTCTGCCTTCTTATATGTCTCATATGAGTAACTACAACTTTTATACGTCTGTCTGCCTTCTTACATGTATCACATGAGTAATTACAACTTTTATACGTCTGTCTGCCTTCTTACATGTATCACATGAGTAATTACAACTTTTATACGTCTGTCTGCCTTCTTACATGTATCATATGAGTAACTACAACTTTTATACGTCTGTCTGCCTTCTTATATGTATCACATGAGTAACTACAACTTTTATACGTCTGTCTGCCTTCTTATATGTCTCACATGAGTAACTACAACTTTTATACGTCAGTCTGCCTTCTTACATGTATCACATGAGTAATTACAACTTTTATACGTCTGTCTGCCTTCTTACATGTATCACATGAGTAATTACAACTTTTATACGTCTGTCTGCCTTCTTACATGTATCATATGAGTAACTACAACTTTTATACGTCTGTCTGCCTTCTTATATGTATCACATGAGTAACTACAACTTTTATACGTCTGTCTGCCTTCTTACATGTCTCACGAGTAACTACAACTTTTATACGTCTGTCTGCATTCTTACATGTATGAAATGAGTAACTACAACTTTTATACGTCTGTCTGCCTTCTTACATGTCTCAAGAGTAACTACAACTTTTATACCTCTGTCTGCATTCTTATATGTCTCACATGAGTAACTACAACTTTTATACGTCTGTCTGCCTTCTTACATGTATCATATGAGTAACTACAACTTTTATACGTCTGTCTGCCTTCTTATATGTCTCAAGAGTAACTACAACTTTTATACGTCTGTCTGCCTTCTTACATGTCTCACATGAGTAATTACAACTTTTATACGTCTGTCTGTCTTCTTACATGTCTCACATGAGTAATTACAACTTTTATACGTCTGTCTGTCTTGTTACATGTCTCACATGAGTAACTACAACTTTTATACGTCTGTCTGTCTTCTTACATGTCTCACATGAGTAATTACAACTTTTATACGTCTGTCTGTCTTGTTACATGTCTCACATGAGTAACTACAACTTTTATACGTCTGCCTGCCTTCTTACATGTCTCACATGAGTAACTACAACTTTTATACGTCTGTCTGCCTTCTTACATGTTTCACATGAGTAATTACAACTTTTATACGTCTGTCTGCCTTCTTACATGTCTCACATGAGTAATTACAACTTTTATACGTCTGTCTGTCTTCTTACATGTCTCACATGAGTAATTACAACTTTTATACGTCTGCCTGCCTTCTTACATGTCTCACATGAGTAACTACAACGTTTATACGTCTGTCTGCATTCTTACATGTATCACATGAGTAACTATAACTTTTATACGTCTGTCTGCCTTCTTACATGTCTCACATGAGTAATTACAACTTGTATACGTCTGTCTGTCTTCTTACATGTATCACATGAGTTATTACAACTTTTATACGTCTGTCTGTCTTCTTACATGTATCATATGAGTAACTACAACTTTTATACGTCTGTCTGCCTTCTTACATGTCTCACATGAGTAATTACAACTTTTACACGTCTGTCTGCCTTCTTACATGTCTCACATGAGTAATTACAACTTTTACACGTCTGTCTGCCTTCTTACATGTCTCACATGAGTAACTACAACTTTTATGCGTCTGTCTGCCTTCTTACATGTCTCACATGAGTAACTACAACTTTTTTACGTCCGTCTGCCTTCTTATATGTATCATATGAGTAATTACAACTTTTATACGTCCGTCTGCCTTCTTATATGTCTCACATGAGTAACTACAACTTTTATACGTCCGTCTGCCTTCTTACATGTCTCACATGAGTAACTACAACTTTTATACGTCTGCCTGCCTTCTTATATGTCTCACATGAGTAATTACAACTTTTATACGTCTGTCTGCCTTCTTATATGTCTCACATGAGTAACTACAACTTTTATACGTCTGTCTGCCTTCTTACATGTATCACATGAGTAATTACAACTTTTATACGTCTGTCTGTCTTCTTACATGTATCACGAGTAATTACAACTTTTATACGTCTGTCTGCCTTCTTACATGTATCACATGAGTAATTACAACTTTTATACGTCTGTCTGCCTTCTTATATGTCTCACATGAGTAACTACAACTTTTATACGTCAGTCTGCCTTCTTATATGTCTCACATGAGTAACTACAACTTTTATACGTCTGTCTGCCTTCTTACATGTATCACATGAGTAATTACAACTTTTATACGTCTGTCTGTCTTCTTACATGTATCACATGAGTAATTACAACTTTTATACGTCCGTCTGCCTTCTTACATGTATCACATGAGTAATTACAACTTTTATACGTCTGTCTGCCTTCTTACATGTCTCACATGAGTAATTACAACTTTTATACGTCTGTCTGCCTTCTTATATGTCTCACATGAGTAACTACAACTTTTATACGTCTGTCTGCCTTCTTACATGTCTCACATGAGTAATTACAACTTTTATACGTCTGTCTGTCTTCTTACATGTCTCACATGAGTAATTACAACTTTTTTACGTCTGTCTGTCTTCTTACATGTCTCACATGAGTAATTACAACTTTTATACGTCTGTCTGCCTTCTTACATGTCTCACATGAGTAATTACAACTTTTATACGTCTGCCTGTCTTCTTACATGTCTCACATGAGTAACTACAACTTTTATACGTCTGTCTGCCTTCTTACATGTCTCACATGAGTAACTACAACTTTTATACGTCTGTCTGCCTTCTTACATGTATCATATGAGTAACTACAACTTTTATACGTCTGTCTGCCTTCTTATATGTCTCACGAGTAACTACAACTTTTATACGTCTGTCTGCATTCTTACATGTATCACATGAGTAACTACAACTTTTATACGTCTGTCTGCCTTCTTACATGTCTCAAGAGTAACTACAACTTTTATACGTCTGTCTGCATTCTTATATGTCTCACATGAGTAACTACAACTTTTATAAGTCTGTCTGCCTTCTTACATGTATCATATGAGTAACTACAACTTTTATACGTCTGTCTGCCTTCTTATATGTCTCAAGAGTAACTACAACTTTTATACGTCTGTCTGCATTCTTACATGTTTCACATGAGTAACTACAACTTTTATACGTCTGTCTGTCTTGTTACATGTCTCACATGAGTAACTACAACTTTTATACGTCTGCCTGCCTTCTTACATGTCTCACATGAGTAACTACAACTTTTATACGTCTGTCTGCCTTCTTACATGTTTCACATGAGTAATTACAACTTTTATACGTCCGTCTGCCTTCTTACATGTCTCACATGAGTAATTACAACTTTTATACGTCCGTCTGCCTTCTTATATGTCTCACATGAGTAATTACAACTTTTATACGTCTGCCTGCCTTCTTACATGTCTCACATGAGTAATTACAACTTTTATACGTCTGTCTGCCTTCTTACATGTATCACATGAGTAATTACAACTTTTATACGTCTGTCTGTCTTCTTACATGTCTCACATGAGTAATTACAACTTTTATACGTCTGTCTGCCTTCTTACATGTCTCACATGAGTAATTACAACTTTTATACGTCTGTCTGCCTTCTTACATGTCTCACATGAGTAATTACAACTTTTATATGTCTGTCTGCCTTCTTACATGTCTCACATGAGTAATTACAACTTTTATACGTCTGTCTGCCTTCTTACATGTCTCACATGAGTAACTACAACTTTTATGCGTCTATCTGTCTTCTTACATGTCTCACATGAGTAATTACAACTTTTATACGTCTGTCTGCCTTCTTACATGTCTCACATGAGTAATTACAACTTTTATACGTCTGTCTGCCTTCTTACATGTATCATATGAGTAATTACAACTTTTATACGTCTGCCTGCCTTCTTACATGTCTCACATGAGTAACTACAACTTTTATACGTCTGTCTGCCTTCTTACATGTTTCACATGAGTAATTACAACTTTTATACGTCTGTCTGCCTTCTTACATGTCTCACATGAGTAATTACAACTTTTATACGTCCGTCTGCCTTCTTATATGTCTCACATGAGTAAGTACAACTTTTATACGTCCGTCTGCCTTCTTACATGTCTCACATGAGTAATTACAACTTTTATACGTCTGTCTGCCTTCTTACATGTCTCACGAGTAACTACAACTTTTATACGTCCGTCTGCCTTCTTATATGTCTCACATGAGTAATTACAACTTTTATACGTCTGCCTGCCTTCTTACATGTCTCACATGAGTAATTACAACTTTTATACGTCTGCATGCCTTCTTACATGTCTCACATGAGTAACTACAACGTTTATACGTCTGTCTGCATTCTTACATGTCTCACATGAGTAATTACAACTTTTATACGTCTGTCTGCCTTCTTACATGTATCACATGAGTAACTATAACTTTTATACGTCTGTCTGCCTTCTTACATGTATCACATGAGTAATTACAACTTTTATACGTCTGTCTGCCTTCTTACATGTATCACATGAGTTATTACAACTTTTATACATCTGTCTGCCTTCTTACATGTATCACATGAGTAACTACAACTTTTATACATCTGTCTGCCTTCTAACATGTCTCACATGAGTAATTACAACTTTTATACGTCTGTCTGTCTTCTTACATGTCTCACATGAGTAACTACAACTTTTATACGTCCGCCTGCCTTCTTACATGTCTCACATGAGTAACTACAACTTTTATACGTCTGCCTGCCTTCTTACATGTCTCACATGAGTAATTACAACTTTTATACGTCTGTCTGCCTTCTTACATGTCTCACATGAGTAACTACAACTTTTATACGTCTGCCTGCCTTCTTACATGTATCACATGAGTAATTACAACTTTTATACGACTGTCTGCCTTCTTACATGTCTCACATGAGTAATTACAACTTTTATACGTCTGTCTGCCTTCTTATATGTCTCACATGAGTAACTACAACTTTTATACGTCTGTCTGCCTTCTTACATGTCTCACATGAGTAATTACAACTTTTATACGTCTGTCTGTCTTCTTACATGTCTCACATGAGTAATTACAACTTTTTTACGTCTGTCTGTCTTCTTACATGTCTCACATGAGTAATTACAACTTTTATACGTCTGTCTGTCTTCTTATATGTATCACATGAGTAACTACAACTTTTATACGTCTGTCTGCCTTCTTATATGTCTCACGAGTAACTACAACTTTTATACGTCTGTCTGCATTCTTACATGTATCACATGAGTAACTACAACTTTTATACGTCTGTCTGCCTTCTTACATGTCTCACATGAGTAATTACAACTTTTATACGTCTGTCTGCCTTCTTACATGTCTCACATGAGTAATTACAACTTTTATACGTCCGTCTGCCTTCTTATATGTCTCACATGAGTAAGTACAACTTTTATACGTCCGTCTGCCTTCTTACATGTCTCACATGAGTAATTACAACTTTTATACGTCTGTCTGCCTTCTTACATGTCTCACGAGTAACTACAACTTTTATACGTCTGTCTGTCTTCTTACATGTCTCACATGAGTAATTACAACTTTTATACGTCTGTCTGCCTTCTTACATGTCTCACATGAGTAATTACAACTTTTATACGTCTGCCTGCCTTCTTACATGTCTCACATGAGTAATTACAACTTTTATACGTCTGTCTGCCTTCTTATGTGTCTCACATGAGTAATTACAACTTTTATATGTCTGTCTGCCTTCTTACATGTCTCACATGAGTAATTACAACTTTTACACGTCTGTCTGCCTTCTTACATGTCTCACATGAGTAACTACAACTTTTATGCGTCTGTCTGTCTTCTTACATGTCTCACATGAGTAACTACAACTTTTTTACGTCCGTCTGCCTTCTTACATGTATCACATGAGTAATTACAACTTTTATACGTCCGTCTGCCTTCTTATATGTCTCACATGAGTAACTACAACTTTTATACGTCCGTCTGCCTTCTTACATGTCTCACATGAGTAACTACAACTTTTATACGTCTGCCTGCCTTCTTATATGTCTCACATGAGTAACTACAACTTTTATACGTCTGTCTGCCTTCTTACATGTATCACATGAGTAATTACAACTTTTATACGTCTGTCTGTCTTCTTACATGTATCACGAGTAATTACAACTTTTATACGTCTGTCTGCCTTCTTACATGTATCACATGAGTAATTACAACTTTTATACGTCTGTCTGCCTTCTTATATGTCTCACATGAGTAACTACAACTTTTATACGTCAGTCTGCCTTCTTATATGTCTCATATGAGTAACTACAACTTTTATACGTCTGTCTGCCTTCTTACATGTATCACATGAGTAATTACAACTTTTATACGTCTGTCTGCCTTCTTACATGTATCACATGAGTAATTACAACTTTTATACGTCTGTCTGCCTTCTTACATGTATCATATGAGTAACTACAACTTTTATACGTCTGTCTGCCTTCTTATATGTATCACATGAGTAACTACAACTTTTATACGTCTGTCTGCCTTCTTATATGTCTCACATGAGTAACTACAACTTTTATACGTCAGTCTGCCTTCTTACATGTATCACATGAGTAATTACAACTTTTATACGTCTGTCTGCCTTCTTACATGTATCACATGAGTAATTACAACTTTTATACGTCTGTCTGCCTTCTTACATGTATCATATGAGTAACTACAACTTTTATACGTCTGTCTGCCTTCTTATATGTATCACATGAGTAACTACAACTTTTATACGTCTGTCTGCCTTCTTACATGTCTCACGAGTAACTACAACTTTTATACGTCTGTCTGCATTCTTACATGTATGAAATGAGTAACTACAACTTTTATACGTCTGTCTGCCTTCTTACATGTCTCAAGAGTAACTACAACTTTTATACCTCTGTCTGCATTCTTATATGTCTCACATGAGTAACTACAACTTTTATACGTCTGTCTGCCTTCTTACATGTATCATATGAGTAACTACAACTTTTATACGTCTGTCTGCCTTCTTATATGTCTCAAGAGTAACTACAACTTTTATACGTCTGTCTGCCTTCTTACATGTCTCACATGAGTAATTACAACTTTTATACGTCTGTCTGTCTTCTTACATGTCTCACATGAGTAATTACAACTTTTATACGTCTGTCTGTCTTGTTACATGTCTCACATGAGTAACTACAACTTTTATACGTCTGTCTGTCTTCTTACATGTCTCACATGAGTAATTACAACTTTTATACGTCTGTCTGTCTTCTTACATGTCTCACATGAGTAACTACAACTTTTATACGTCTGCCTGCCTTCTTACATGTCTCACATGAGTAACTACAACTTTTATACGTCTGTCTGCCTTCTTACATGTTTCACATGAGTAATTACAACTTTTATACGTCTGTCTGCCTTCTTACATGTCTCACATGAGTAATTACAACTTTTATACGTCTGTCTGTCTTCTTACATGTCTCACATGAGTAATTACAACTTTTATACGTCTGCCTGCCTTCTTACATGTCTCACATGAGTAACTACAACGTTTATACGTCTGTCTGCATTCTTACATGTATCACATGAGTAACTATAACTTTTATACGTCTGTCTGCCTTCTTACATGTCTCACATGAGTAATTACAACTTGTATACGTCTGTCTGTCTTCTTACATGTATCACATGAGTTATTACAACTTTTATACGTCTGTCTGTCTTCTTACATGTATCATATGAGTAACTACAACTTTTATACGTCTGTCTGCCTTCTTACATGTCTCACATGAGTAATTACAACTTTTACACGTCTGTCTGCCTTCTTACATGTCTCACATGAGTAATTACAACTTTTACACGTCTGTCTGCCTTCTTACATGTCTCACATGAGTAACTACAACTTTTATGCGTCTGTCTGCCTTCTTACATGTCTCACATGAGTAACTACAACTTTTTTACGTCCGTCTGCCTTCTTATATGTATCATATGAGTAATTACAACTTTTATACGTCCGTCTGCCTTCTTATATGTCTCACATGAGTAACTACAACTTTTATACGTCCGTCTGCCTTCTTACATGTCTCACATGAGTAACTACAACTTTTATACGTCTGCCTGCCTTCTTATATGTCTCACATGAGTAATTACAACTTTTATACGTCTGTCTGCCTTCTTATATGTCTCACATGAGTAACTACAACTTTTATACGTCTGTCTGCCTTCTTACATGTATCACATGAGTAATTACAACTTTTATACGTCTGTCTGTCTTCTTACATGTATCACGAGTAATTACAACTTTTATACGTCTGTCTGCCTTCTTACATGTATCACATGAGTAATTACAACTTTTATACGTCTGTCTGCCTTCTTACATGTATCATATGAGTAACTACAACTTTTATACGTCAGTCTGCCTTCTTATATGTCTCACATGAGTAACTACAACTTTTATACGTCTGTCTGCCTTCTTACATGTATCACATGAGTAATTACAACTTTTATACGTCTGTCTGTCTTCTTACATGTATCACATGAGTAATTACAACTTTTATACGTCCGTCTGCCTTCTTACATGTATCACATGAGTAATTACAACTTTTATACGTCTGTCTGCCTTCTTACATGTCTCACATGAGTAATTACAACTTTTATACGTCTGTCTGCCTTCTTATATGTCTCACATGAGTAACTACAACTTTTATACGTCTGTCTGCCTTCTTACATGTCTCACATGAGTAATTACAACTTTTATACGTCTGTCTGTCTTCTTACATGTCTCACATGAGTAATTACAACTTTTTTACGTCTGTCTGTCTTCTTACATGTCTCACATGAGTAATTACAACTTTTATACGTCTGTCTGCCTTCTTACATGTCTCACATGAGTAATTACAACTTTTATACGTCTGCCTGTCTTCTTACATGTCTCACATGAGTAACTACAACTTTTATACGTCTGTCTGCCTTCTTACATGTCTCACATGAGTAACTACAACTTTTATACGTCTGTCTGCCTTCTTACATGTATCATATGAGTAACTACAACTTTTATACGTCTGTCTGCCTTCTTATATGTCTCACGAGTAACTACAACTTTTATACGTCTGTCTGCATTCTTACATGTATCACATGAGTAACTACAACTTTTATACGTCTGTCTGCCTTCTTACATGTCTCAAGAGTAACTACAACTTTTATACGTCTGTCTGCATTCTTATATGTCTCACATGAGTAACTACAACTTTTATAAGTCTGTCTGCCTTCTTACATGTATCATATGAGTAACTACAACTTTTATACGTCTGTCTGCCTTCTTATATGTCTCAAGAGTAACTACAACTTTTATACGTCTGTCTGCATTCTTACATGTTTCACATGAGTAACTACAACTTTTATACGTCTGTCTGTCTTGTTACATGTCTCACATGAGTAACTACAACTTTTATACGTCTGCCTGCCTTCTTACATGTCTCACATGAGTAACTACAACTTTTATACGTCTGTCTGCCTTCTTACATGTTTCACATGAGTAATTACAACTTTTATACGTCCGTCTGCCTTCTTACATGTCTCACATGAGTAATTACAACTTTTGTACGTCCGTCTGCCTTCTTATATGTCTCACATGAGTAATTACAACTTTTATACGTCTGCCTGCCTTCTTACATGTCTCACATGAGTAATTACAACTTTTATACGTCTGTCTGCCTTCTTACATGTATCACATGAGTAATTACAACTTTTATACGTCTGTCTGTCTTCTTACATGTCTCACATGAGTAATTACAACTTTTATACGTCTGTCTGCCTTCTTACATGTCTCACATGAGTAATTACAACTTTTATACGTCTGTCTGCCTTCTTACATGTCTCACATGAGTAATTACAACTTTTATATGTCTGTCTGCCTTCTTACATGTCTCACATGAGTAATTACAACTTTTATACGTCTGTCTGCCTTCTTACATGTCTCACATGAGTAACTACAACTTTTATGCGTCTATCTGTCTTCTTACATGTCTCACATGAGTAATTACAACTTTTATACGTCTGTCTGCCTTCTTACATGTCTCACATGAGTAATTACAACTTTTATACGTCTGTCTGCCTTCTTACATGTATCATATGAGTAATTACAACTTTTATACGTCTGCCTGCCTTCTTACATGTCTCACATGAGTAACTACAACTTTTATACGTCTGTCTGCCTTCTTACATGTTTCACATGAGTAATTACAACTTTTATACGTCTGTCTGCCTTCTTACATGTCTCACATGAGTAATTACAACTTTTATACGTCTGTCTGTCTTCTTACATGTCTCACATGAGTAATTACAACTTTTATACGTCTGCCTGCCTTCTTACATGTCTCACATGAGTAACTACAACGTTTATACGTCTGTCTGCATTCTTACATGTATCACATGAGTAACTATAACTTTTATACGTCTGTCTGCCTTCTTACATGTCTCACATGAGTAATTACAACTTGTATACGTCTGTCTGTCTTCTTACATGTATCATATGAGTTATTACAACTTTTATACGTCTGTCTGTCTTCTTACATGTATCATATGAGTAACTACAACTTTTATACGTCTGTCTGCCTTCTTACATGTCTCACATGAGTAATTACAACTTTTACACGTCTGTCTGCCTTCTTACATGTCTCACATGAGTAATTACAACTTTTACACGTCTGTCTGCCTTCTTACATGTCTCACATGAGTAACTACAACTTTTATGCGTCTGTCTGTCTTCTTACATGTCTCACATGAGTAACTACAACTTTTTTACGTCCGTCTGCCTTCTTACATGTATCATATGAGTAATTACAACTTTTATACGTCCGTCTGCCTTCTTATATGTCTCACATGAGTAACTACAACTTTTATACGTCCGTCTGCCTTCTTACATGTCTCACATGAGTAACTACAACTTTTATACGTCTGCCTGCCTTCTTATATGTCTCACATGAGTAATTACAACTTTTATACGTCTGTCTGCCTTCTTATATGTCTCACATGAGTAACTACAACTTTTATACGTCTGTCTGCCTTCTTACATGTATCACATGAGTAATTACAACTTTTATACGTCTGTCTGTCTTCTTACATGTATCACGAGTAATTACAACTTTTATACGTCTGTCTGCCTTCTTACATGTATCACATGAGTAATTACAACTTTTATACGTCTGTCTGCCTTCTTATATGTCTCACATGAGTAACTACAACTTTTATACGTCAGTCTGCCTTCTTATATGTCTCACATGAGTAACTACAACTTTTATACGTCTGTCTGCCTTCTTACATGTATCACATGAGTAATTACAACTTTTATACGTCTGTCTTCTTCCATGTATCACATGAGTAATTACAACTTTTATACGTCCGTCTGCCTTCTTACATGTATCACATGAGTAATTACAACTTTTATACGTCTGTCTGCCTTCTTACATGTTTCACATGAGTAATTACAACTTTTATACGTCCGTCTGCCTTCTTACATGTCTCACATGAGTAATTACAACTTTTATACGCCCGTCTGCCTTCTTATATGTCTCACATGAGTAATTACAACTTTTATACGTCTGCCTGCCTTCTTACATGTCTCACATGAGTAATTACAACTTTTATACGTCTGTCTGCCTTCTTACATGTATCACATGAGTAATTACAACTTTTATACGTCTGTCTGTCTTCTTACATGTCTCACATGAGTAATTACAACTTTTATACGTCTGTCTGCCTTCTTACATGTCTCACATGAGTAATTACAACTTTTATACGTCTGTCTGCCTTCTTATATGTCTCACATGAGTAATTACAACTTTTATACGTCTGCCTGCCTTCTTACATGTCTCACATGAGTAATTACAACTTTTATACGTCTGTCTGCCTTCTTACGTCTCACATGAGTAACTACAACTTTTATGCGTCTATCTGTCTTCTTACATGTCTCACATGAGTAATTACAACTTTTATACGTCTGTCTGCCTTCTTACATGTCTGACATGAGTAATTACAACTTTTATACGTCTGTCTGCCTTCTTACATGTATCATATGAGTAATTACAACTTTTATACGTCTGCCTGCCTTCTTACATGTCTCACATGAGTAACTACAACTTTTATACGTCTGTCTGCCTTCTTACATGTTTCACATGAGTAATTACAACTTTTATACGTCTGTCTGCCTTCTTACATGTCTCACATGAGTAATTACAACTTTTATACGTCTGTCTGTCTTCTTACATGTCTCACATGAGTAATTACAACTTTTATACGTCTGCCTGCCTTCTTACATGTCTCACATGAGTAACTACAACGTTTATACGTCTGTCTGCATTCTTACATGTATCACATGAGTAACTATAACTTTTATACGTCTGTCTGCCTTCTTACATGTCTCACATGAGTAATTACAACTTGTATACGTCTGTCTGTCTTCTTACATGTATCACATGAGTTATTACAACTTTTATACGTCTGTCTGTCTTCTTACATGTATCATATGAGTAACTACAACTTTTATACTTCTGTCTGCCTTCTTACATGTCTCACATGAGTAATTACAACTTTTACACGTCTGTCTGCCTTCTTACATGTCTCACATGAGTAATTACAACTTTTACACGTCTGTCTGCCTTCTTACATGTCTCACATGAGTAACTACAAGTTTTATGCGTCTGTCTGTCTTCTTACATGTCTCACATGAGTAACTACAACTTTTTTACGTCCGTCTGCCTTCTTACATGTATCATATGAGTAATTACAACTTTTATACGTCCGTCTGCCTTCTTATATGTCTCACATGAGTAACTACAACTTTTATACGTCCGTCTGCCTTCTTACATGTCTCACATGAGTAACTACAACTTTTATACGTCTGCCTGCCTTCTTATATGTCTCACATGAGTAATTACAACTTTTATACGTCTGTCTGCCTTCTTATATGTCTCACATGAGTAACTACAACTTTTATACGTCTGTCTGCCTTCTTACATGTATCACATGAGTAATTACAACTTTTATACGTCTGTCTGTCTTCTTACATGTATCACGAGTAATTACAACTTTTATACGTCTGTCTGCCTTCTTACATGTATCACATGAGTAATTACAACTTTTATACGTCTGTCTGCCTTCTTATATGTCTCACATGAGTAACTACAACTTTTATACGTCAGTCTGCCTTCTTATATGTCTCACATGAGTAACTACAACTTTTATACGTCTGTCTGCCTTCTTACATGTATCACATGAGTAATTACAACTTTTATACGTCTGTCTGTCTTCTTACATGTATCACATGAGTAATTACAACTTTTATACGTCCGTCTGCCTTCTTACATGTATCACATGAGTAATTACAACTTTTATACGTCTGTCTGCCTTCTTACATGTCTCACATGAGTAATTACAACTTTTATACGTCTGTCTGCCTTCTTATATGTCTCACATGAGTAACTACAACTTTTATACGTCTGTCTGCCTTCTTACATGTCTCACATGAGTAATTACAACTTTTATACGTCTGTCTGTCTTCTTACATGTCTCACATGAGTAATTACAACTTTTTTACGTCTGTCTGTCTTCTTACATGTCTCACATGAGTAATTACAACTTTTATACGTCTGTCTGCCTTCTTACATGTCTCACATGAGTAATTACAACTTTTATACGTCTGCCTGTCTTCTTACATGTCTCACATGAGTAACTACAACTTTTATACGTCTGTCTGCCTTCTTACATGTCTCACATGAGTAACTACAACTTTTATACGTCTGTCTGCCTTCTTACATGTATCATATGAGTAACTACAACTTTTATACGTCTGTCTGCCTTCTTATATGTCTCACGAGTAACTACAACTTTTATACGTCTGTCTGCATTCTTACATGTATCACATGAGTAACTACAACTTTTATACGTCTGTCTGCCTTCTTACATGTCTCAAGAGTAACTACAACTTTTATACGTCTGTCTGCATTCTTATATGTCTCACATGAGTAACTACAACTTTTATACGTCTGTCTGCCTTCTTACATGTATCATATGAGTAACTACAACTTTTATACGTCTGTCTGCCTTCTTATATGTCTCAAGAGTAACTACAACTTTTATACGTCTGTCTGCATTCTTACATGTTTCACATGAGTAACTACAACTTTTATACGTCTGTCTGTCTTGTTACATGTCTCACATGAGTAACTACAACTTTTATACGTCTGCCTGCCTTCTTACATGTCTCACATGAGTAATTACAACTTTTATATGTCTGTCTGCCTTCTTACATGTCTCACATGAGTAATTACAACTTTTATACGTCTGTCTGCCTTCTTACATGTCTCACATGAGTAACTACAACTTTTATGCGTCTATCTGTCTTCTTACATGTCTCACATGAGTAATTACAACTTTTATACGTCTGTCTGCCTTCTTACATGTCTCACATGAGTAATTACAACTTTTATACGTCTGTCTGCCTTCTTACATGTATCATATGAGTAATTACAACTTTTATACGTCTGTCTGCCTTCTTACATGTATCACATGAGTAATTACAACTTTTATACGTCTGTCTGTCTTCTTACATGTCTCACATGAGTAATTACAACTTTTATACGTCTGTCTTTCTTCTTACATGTCTCACATGAGTAACTACAACTTTTATACGTCCGCCTGCCTTCTTACATGTCTCACATGAGTAACTACAACTTTTATACATCCGCCTGCCTTCTTACATGTCTCACATGAGTAATTACAACTTTTATACGTCTGTCTGCCTTCTTATATGTCTCACGAGTTACTACAACTTTTATACGTCTGTCTGCATTCTTACATGTATCACATGAGTAACTACAACTTTTATACGTCCGTCTGCCTTCTTACATGTATCACATGAGTAACTACAACTTTTATACGTCCGTCTGCCTTCTTACATGTATCACATGAGTAACTACAACTTTTATACGTCTGTCTGCCTTCTTACATGTCTCAAGAGTAACTACAACTTTTATACGTCTGTCTGCCTTCTTATATGTCTCACATGAGTAACTACAACTTTTATAAGTCTGTCTGCCTTCTTACATGTATCATATGAGTAACTACAACTTTTATACGTCTGTCTGCCTTCTTATATGTCTCACGAGTAACTACAACTTTTATACGTCTGTCTGCCTTCTTACATGTCTCACATGAGTAATTACAACTTTTATACGTCTGTCTGCCTTCTTACATGTATCACATGAGTAATTACAACTTTTATACGTCTGTCTGCCTTCTTATATGTCTCACATTAGTAATTACAACTTTTATACGTCTGTCTGTCTTCTTACATGTTTCACATGAGTAACTACAACTTTTATACGTCTGTCTGTCTTGTTACATGTCTCACATGAGTAACCACAACTTTTATACGTCTGTCTGCCTTCTTACATGTCTCACATGAGTAATTACAACTTTTATACGTCTGTCTGCCTTCTTACATGTATCACATGAGTAATTACAACTTTTATACGTCTGTCTGCCTTCTTACATGTATCATATGAGTAATTACAACTTTTATACGTCTGCCTGCCTTCTTACATGTCTCACATGAGTAACTACAACTTTTATACGTCTGTCTGCCTTCTTACATGTTTCACATGAGTAATTACAACTTTTATACGTCTGTCTGCCTTCTTACATGTCTCACATGAGTAATTACAACTTTTATACGTCTGTCTGTCTTCTTACATGTCTCACATGAGTAATTACAACTTTTATACGTCTGCCTGCCTTCTTACATGTCTCACATGAGTAACTACAACGTTTATACGTCTGTCTGCATTCTTACATGTATCACATGAGTAACTATAACTTTTATACGTCTGTCTGCCTTCTTACATGTCTCACATGAGTAATTACAACTTGTATACGTCTGTCTGTCTTCTTACATGTATCACATGAGTTATTACAACTTTTATACGTCTGTCTGTCTTCTTACATGTATCATATGAGTAACTACAACTTTTATACTTCTGTCTGCCTTCTTACATGTCTCACATGAGTAATTACAACTTTTACACGTCTGTCTGCCTTCTTACATGTCTCACATGAGTAATTACAACTTTTACACGTCTGTCTGCCTTCTTACATGTCTCACATGAGTAACTACAAGTTTTATGCGTCTGTCTGTCTTCTTACATGTCTCACATGAGTAACTACAACTTTTTTACGTCCGTCTGCCTTCTTACATGTATCATATGAGTAATTACAACTTTTATACGTCCGTCTGCCTTCTTATATGTCTCACATGAGTAACTACAACTTTTATACGTCCGTCTGCCTTCTTACATGTCTCACATGAGTAACTACAACTTTTATACGTCTGCCTGCCTTCTTATATGTCTCACATGAGTAATTACAACTTTTATACGTCTGTCTGCCTTCTTATATGTCTCACATGAGTAACTACAACTTTTATACGTCTGTCTGCCTTCTTACATGTATCACATGAGTAATTACAACTTTTATACGTCTGTCTGTCTTCTTACATGTATCACGAGTAATTACAACTTTTATACGTCTGTCTGCCTTCTTACATGTATCACATGAGTAATTACAACTTTTATACGTCTGTCTGCCTTCTTATATGTCTCACATGAGTAACTACAACTTTTATACGTCAGTCTGCCTTCTTATATGTCTCACATGAGTAACTACAACTTTTATACGTCTGTCTGCCTTCTTACATGTATCACATGAGTAATTACAACTTTTATACGTCTGTCTGTCTTCTTACATGTATCACATGAGTAATTACAACTTTTATACGTCCGTCTGCCTTCTTACATGTATCACGAGTAATTACAACTTTTATACGTCTGTCTGCCTTCTTACATGTCTCACATGAGTAATTACAACTTTTATACGTCTGTCTGCCTTCTTATATGTCTCACATGAGTAACTACAACTTTTATACGTCTGTCTGCCTTCTTACATGTCTCACATGAGTAATTACAACTTTTATACGTCTGTCTGTCTTCTTACATGTCTCACATGAGTAATTACAACTTTTTTACGTCTGTCTGTCTTCTTACATGTCTCACATGAGTAATTACAACTTTTATACGTCTGTCTGCCTTCTTACATGTCTCACATGAGTAATTACAACTTTTATACGTCTGCCTGTCTTCTTACATGTCTCACATGAGTAACTACAACTTTTATACGTCTGTCTGCCTTCTTACATGTCTCACATGAGTAACTACAACTTTTATACGTCTGTCTGCCTTCTTACATGTATCATATGAGTAACTACAACTTTTATACGTCTGTCTGCCTTCTTATATGTCTCACGAGTAACTACAACTTTTATACGTCTGTCTGCATTCTTACATGTATCACATGAGTAACTACAACTTTTATACGTCTGTCTGCCTTCTTACATGTCTCAAGAGTAACTACAACTTTTATACGTCTGTCTGCCTTCTTATATGTCTCACGAGTAACTACAACTTTTATACGTCTGTCTGCATTCTTACATGTATCACATGAGTAACTACAACTTTTATACGTCTGTCTGCCTTCTTACATGTCTCACATGAGTAACTACAACTTTTATGCGTCTATCTGTCTTCTTACATGTCTCACATGAGTAATTACAACTTTTATACGTCTGTCTGCCTTCTTACATGTCTCACATGAGTAATTACAACTTTTATACGTCTGTCTGCCTTCTTACATGTATCATATGAGTAATTACAACTTTTATACGTCTGCCTGCCTTCTTACATGTCTCACATGAGTAACTACAACTTTTATACGTCTGTCTGCCTTCTTACATGTTTCACATGAGTAATTACAACTTTTATACGTCTGTCTGCCTTCTTACATGTCTCACATGAGTAATTACAACTTTTATACGTCCGTCTGCCTTCTTATATGTCTCACATGAGTAAGTACAACTTTTATACGTCCGTCTGCCTTCTTACATGTCTCACATGAGTAATTACAACTTTTATACGTCTGTCTGCCTTCTTACATGTCTCACGAGTAACTACAACTTTTATACGTCCGTCTGCCTTCTTATATGTCTCACATGAGTAATTACAACTTTTATACGTCTGCCTGCCTTCTTACATGTCTCACATGAGTAATTACAACTTTTATACGTCTGCATGCCTTCTTACATGTCTCACATGAGTAACTACAACGTTTATACGTCTGTCTGCATTCTTACATGTCTCACATGAGTAATTACAACTTTTATACGTCTGTCTGCCTTCTTACATGTATCACATGAGTAACTATAACTTTTATACGTCTGTCTGCCTTCTTACATGTATCACATGAGTAATTACAACTTTTATACGTCTGTCTGCCTTCTTACATGTATCACATGAGTTATTACAACTTTTATACATCTGTCTGCCTTCTTACATGTATCACATGAGTAACTACAACTTTTATACATCTGTCTGCCTTCTAACATGTCTCACATGAGTAATTACAACTTTTATACGTCTGTCTGTCTTCTTACATGTCTCACATGAGTAACTACAACTTTTATACGTCCGCCTGCCTTCTTACATGTCTCACATGAGTAACTACAACTTTTATACGTCTGCCTGCCTTCTTACATGTCTCACATGAGTAATTACAACTTTTATACGTCTGTCTGCCTTCTTACATGTCTCACATGAGTAACTACAACTTTTATACGTCTGCCTGCCTTCTTACATGTATCACATGAGTAATTACAACTTTTATACGACTGTCTGCCTTCTTACATGTCTCACATGAGTAATTACAACTTTTATACGTCTGTCTGCCTTCTTATATGTCTCACATGAGTAACTACAACTTTTATACGTCTGTCTGCCTTCTTACATGTCTCACATGAGTAATTACAACTTTTATACGTCTGTCTGTCTTCTTACATGTCTCACATGAGTAATTACAACTTTTTTACGTCTGTCTGTCTTCTTACATGTCTCACATGAGTAATTACAACTTTTATACGTCTGTCTGTCTTCTTATATGTATCACATGAGTAACTACAACTTTTATACGTCTGTCTGCCTTCTTATATGTCTCACGAGTAACTACAACTTTTATACGTCTGTCTGCATTCTTACATGTATCACATGAGTAACTACAACTTTTATACGTCTGTCTGCCTTCTTACATGTCTCACATGAGTAATTACAACTTTTATACGTCTGTCTGCCTTCTTACATGTCTCACATGAGTAATTACAACTTTTATACGTCCGTCTGCCTTCTTATATGTCTCACATGAGTAAGTACAACTTTTATACGTCCGTCTGCCTTCTTACATGTCTCACATGAGTAATTACAACTTTTATACGTCTGTCTGCCTTCTTACATGTCTCACGAGTAACTACAACTTTTATACGTCTGTCTGTCTTCTTACATGTCTCACATGAGTAATTACAACTTTTATACGTCTGTCTGCCTTCTTACATGTCTCACATGAGTAATTACAACTTTTATACGTCTGCCTGCCTTCTTACATGTCTCACATGAGTAATTACAACTTTTATACGTCTGTCTGCCTTCTTATGTGTCTCACATGAGTAATTACAACTTTTATATGTCTGTCTGCCTTCTTACATGTCTCACATGAGTAATTACAACTTTTACACGTCTGTCTGCCTTCTTACATGTCTCACATGAGTAACTACAACTTTTATGCGTCTGTCTGTCTTCTTACATGTCTCACATGAGTAACTACAACTTTTTTACGTCCGTCTGCCTTCTTACATGTATCACATGAGTAATTACAACTTTTATACGTCTGTCTGTCTTGTTACATGTCTCACATGAGTAACTACAACTTTTATACGTCTGTCTGTCTTCTTACATGTCTCACATGAGTAATTACAACTTTTATACGTCTGTCTGTCTTCTTACATGTCTCACATGAGTAACTACAACTTTTATACGTCTGCCTGCCTTCTTACATGTCTCACATGAGTAACTACAACTTTTATACGTCTGTCTGCCTTCTTACATGTTTCACATGAGTAATTACAACTTTTATACGTCTGTCTGCCTTCTTACATGTCTCACATGAGTAATTACAACTTTTATACGTCTGTCTGTCTTCTTACATGTCTCACATGAGTAATTACAACTTTTATACGTCTGCCTGCCTTCTTACATGTCTCACATGAGTAACTACAACGTTTATACGTCTGTCTGCATTCTTACATGTATCACATGAGTAACTATAACTTTTATACGTCTGTCTGCCTTCTTACATGTCTCACATGAGTAATTACAACTTGTATACGTCTGTCTGTCTTCTTACATGTATCACATGAGTTATTACAACTTTTATACGTCTGTCTGTCTTCTTACATGTATCATATGAGTAACTACAACTTTTATACGTCTGTCTGCCTTCTTACATGTCTCACATGAGTAATTACAACTTTTACACGTCTGTCTGCCTTCTTACATGTCTCACATGAGTAATTACAACTTTTACACGTCTGTCTGCCTTCTTACATGTCTCACATGAGTAACTACAACTTTTATGCGTCTGTCTGCCTTCTTACATGTCTCACATGAGTAACTACAACTTTTTTACGTCCGTCTGCCTTCTTATATGTATCATATGAGTAATTACAACTTTTATACGTCCGTCTGCCTTCTTATATGTCTCACATGAGTAACTACAACTTTTATACGTCCGTCTGCCTTCTTACATGTCTCACATGAGTAACTACAACTTTTATACGTCTGCCTGCCTTCTTATATGTCTCACATGAGTAATTACAACTTTTATACGTCTGTCTGCCTTCTTATATGTCTCACATGAGTAACTACAACTTTTATACGTCTGTCTGCCTTCTTACATGTATCACATGAGTAATTACAACTTTTATACGTCTGTCTGTCTTCTTACATGTATCACGAGTAATTACAACTTTTATACGTCTGTCTGCCTTCTTACATGTATCACATGAGTAATTACAACTTTTATACGTCTGTCTGCCTTCTTACATGTATCATATGAGTAACTACAACTTTTATACGTCAGTCTGCCTTCTTATATGTCTCACATGAGTAACTACAACTTTTATACGTCTGTCTGCCTTCTTACATGTATCACATGAGTAATTACAACTTTTATACGTCTGTCTGTCTTCTTACATGTATCACATGAGTAATTACAACTTTTATACGTCCGTCTGCCTTCTTACATGTATCACATGAGTAATTACAACTTTTATACGTCTGTCTGCCTTCTTACATGTCTCACATGAGTAATTACAACTTTTATACGTCTGTCTGCCTTCTTATATGTCTCACATGAGTAACTACAACTTTTATACGTCTGTCTGCCTTCTTACATGTCTCACATGAGTAATTACAACTTTTATACGTCTGTCTGTCTTCTTACATGTCTCACATGAGTAATTACAACTTTTTTACGTCTGTCTGTCTTCTTACATGTCTCACATGAGTAATTACAACTTTTATACGTCTGTCTGCCTTCTTACATGTCTCACATGAGTAATTACAACTTTTATACGTCTGCCTGTCTTCTTACATGTCTCACATGAGTAACTACAACTTTTATACGTCTGTCTGCCTTCTTACATGTCTCACATGAGTAACTACAACTTTTATACGTCTGTCTGCCTTCTTACATGTATCATATGAGTAACTACAACTTTTATACGTCTGTCTGCCTTCTTATATGTCTCACGAGTAACTACAACTTTTATACGTCTGTCTGCATTCTTACATGTATCACATGAGTAACTACAACTTTTATACGTCTGTCTGCCTTCTTACATGTCTCAAGAGTAACTACAACTTTTATACGTCTGTCTGCATTCTTATATGTCTCACATGAGTAACTACAACTTTTATAAGTCTGTCTGCCTTCTTACATGTATCATATGAGTAACTACAACTTTTATACGTCTGTCTGCCTTCTTATATGTCTCAAGAGTAACTACAACTTTTATACGTCTGTCTGCATTCTTACATGTTTCACATGAGTAACTACAACTTTTATACGTCTGTCTGTCTTGTTACATGTCTCACATGAGTAACTACAACTTTTATACGTCTGCCTGCCTTCTTACATGTCTCACATGAGTAACTACAACTTTTATACGTCTGTCTGCCTTCTTACATGTTTCACATGAGTAATTACAACTTTTATACGTCCGTCTGCCTTCTTACATGTCTCACATGAGTAATTACAACTTTTGTACGTCCGTCTGCCTTCTTATATGTCTCACATGAGTAATTACAACTTTTATACGTCTGCCTGCCTTCTTACATGTCTCACATGAGTAATTACAACTTTTATACGTCTGTCTGCCTTCTTACATGTATCACATGAGTAATTACAACTTTTATACGTCTGTCTGTCTTCTTACATGTCTCACATGAGTAATTACAACTTTTATACGTCTGTCTGCCTTCTTACATGTCTCACATGAGTAATTACAACTTTTATACGTCTGTCTGCCTTCTTACATGTCTCACATGAGTAATTACAACTTTTATATGTCTGTCTGCCTTCTTACATGTCTCACATGAGTAATTACAACTTTTATACGTCTGTCTGCCTTCTTACATGTCTCACATGAGTAACTACAACTTTTATGCGTCTATCTGTCTTCTTACATGTCTCACATGAGTAATTACAACTTTTATACGTCTGTCTGCCTTCTTACATGTCTCACATGAGTAATTACAACTTTTATACGTCTGTCTGCCTTCTTACATGTATCATATGAGTAATTACAACTTTTATACGTCTGCCTGCCTTCTTACATGTCTCACATGAGTAACTACAACTTTTATACGTCTGTCTGCCTTCTTACATGTTTCACATGAGTAATTACAACTTTTATACGTCTGTCTGCCTTCTTACATGTCTCACATGAGTAATTACAACTTTTATACGTCTGTCTGTCTTCTTACATGTCTCACATGAGTAATTACAACTTTTATACGTCTGCCTGCCTTCTTACATGTCTCACATGAGTAACTACAACGTTTATACGTCTGTCTGCATTCTTACATGTATCACATGAGTAACTATAACTTTTATACGTCTGTCTGCCTTCTTACATGTCTCACATGAGTAATTACAACTTGTATACGTCTGTCTGTCTTCTTACATGTATCATATGAGTTATTACAACTTTTATACGTCTGTCTGTCTTCTTACATGTATCATATGAGTAACTACAACTTTTATACGTCTGTCTGCCTTCTTACATGTCTCACATGAGTAATTACAACTTTTACACGTCTGTCTGCCTTCTTACATGTCTCACATGAGTAATTACAACTTTTACACGTCTGTCTGCCTTCTTACATGTCTCACATGAGTAACTACAACTTTTATGCGTCTGTCTGTCTTCTTACATGTCTCACATGAGTAACTACAACTTTTTTACGTCCGTCTGCCTTCTTACATGTATCATATGAGTAATTACAACTTTTATACGTCCGTCTGCCTTCTTATATGTCTCACATGAGTAACTACAACTTTTATACGTCCGTCTGCCTTCTTACATGTCTCACATGAGTAACTACAACTTTTATACGTCTGCCTGCCTTCTTATATGTCTCACATGAGTAATTACAACTTTTATACGTCTGTCTGCCTTCTTATATGTCTCACATGAGTAACTACAACTTTTATACGTCTGTCTGCCTTCTTACATGTATCACATGAGTAATTACAACTTTTATACGTCTGTCTGTCTTCTTACATGTATCACGAGTAATTACAACTTTTATACGTCTGTCTGCCTTCTTACATGTATCACATGAGTAATTACAACTTTTATACGTCTGTCTGCCTTCTTATATGTCTCACATGAGTAACTACAACTTTTATACGTCAGTCTGCCTTCTTATATGTCTCACATGAGTAACTACAACTTTTATACGTCTGTCTGCCTTCTTACATGTATCACATGAGTAATTACAACTTTTATACGTCTGTCTTCTTCCATGTATCACATGAGTAATTACAACTTTTATACGTCCGTCTGCCTTCTTACATGTATCACATGAGTAATTACAACTTTTATACGTCTGTCTGCCTTCTTACATGTTTCACATGAGTAATTACAACTTTTATACGTCCGTCTGCCTTCTTACATGTCTCACATGAGTAATTACAACTTTTATACGCCCGTCTGCCTTCTTATATGTCTCACATGAGTAATTACAACTTTTATACGTCTGCCTGCCTTCTTACATGTCTCACATGAGTAATTACAACTTTTATACGTCTGTCTGCCTTCTTACATGTATCACATGAGTAATTACAACTTTTATACGTCTGTCTGTCTTCTTACATGTCTCACATGAGTAATTACAACTTTTATACGTCTGTCTGCCTTCTTACATGTCTCACATGAGTAATTACAACTTTTATACGTCTGTCTGCCTTCTTATATGTCTCACATGAGTAATTACAACTTTTATACGTCTGCCTGCCTTCTTACATGTCTCACATGAGTAATTACAACTTTTATACGTCTGTCTGCCTTCTTACGTCTCACATGAGTAACTACAACTTTTATGCGTCTATCTGTCTTCTTACATGTCTCACATGAGTAATTACAACTTTTATACGTCTGTCTGCCTTCTTACATGTCTCACATGAGTAATTACAACTTTTATACGTCTGTCTGCCTTCTTACATGTATCATATGAGTAATTACAACTTTTATACGTCTGCCTGCCTTCTTACATGTCTCACATGAGTAACTACAACTTTTATACGTCTGTCTGCCTTCTTACATGTTTCACATGAGTAATTACAACTTTTATACGTCTGTCTGCCTTCTTACATGTCTCACATGAGTAATTACAACTTTTATACGTCTGTCTGTCTTCTTACATGTCTCACATGAGTAATTACAACTTTTATACGTCTGCCTGCCTTCTTACATGTCTCACATGAGTAACTACAACGTTTATACGTCTGTCTGCATTCTTACATGTATCACATGAGTAACTATAACTTTTATACGTCTGTCTGCCTTCTTACATGTCTCACATGAGTAATTACAACTTGTATACGTCTGTCTGTCTTCTTACATGTATCACATGAGTTATTACAACTTTTATACGTCTGTCTGTCTTCTTACATGTATCATATGAGTAACTACAACTTTTATACTTCTGTCTGCCTTCTTACATGTCTCACATGAGTAATTACAACTTTTACACGTCTGTCTGCCTTCTTACATGTCTCACATGAGTAATTACAACTTTTACACGTCTGTCTGCCTTCTTACATGTCTCACATGAGTAACTACAAGTTTTATGCGTCTGTCTGTCTTCTTACATGTCTCACATGAGTAACTACAACTTTTTTACGTCCGTCTGCCTTCTTACATGTATCATATGAGTAATTACAACTTTTATACGTCCGTCTGCCTTCTTATATGTCTCACATGAGTAACTACAACTTTTATACGTCCGTCTGCCTTCTTACATGTCTCACATGAGTAACTACAACTTTTATACGTCTGCCTGCCTTCTTATATGTCTCACATGAGTAATTACAACTTTTATACGTCTGTCTGCCTTCTTATATGTCTCACATGAGTAACTACAACTTTTATACGTCTGTCTGCCTTCTTACATGTATCACATGAGTAATTACAACTTTTATACGTCTGTCTGTCTTCTTACATGTATCACGAGTAATTACAACTTTTATACGTCTGTCTGCCTTCTTACATGTATCACATGAGTAATTACAACTTTTATACGTCTGTCTGCCTTCTTATATGTCTCACATGAGTAACTACAACTTTTATACGTCAGTCTGCCTTCTTATATGTCTCACATGAGTAACTACAACTTTTATACGTCTGTCTGCCTTCTTACATGTATCACATGAGTAATTACAACTTTTATACGTCTGTCTGTCTTCTTACATGTATCACATGAGTAATTACAACTTTTATACGTCCGTCTGCCTTCTTACATGTATCACATGAGTAATTACAACTTTTATACGTCTGTCTGCCTTCTTACATGTCTCACATGAGTAATTACAACTTTTATACGTCTGTCTGCCTTCTTATATGTCTCACATGAGTAACTACAACTTTTATACGTCTGTCTGCCTTCTTACATGTCTCACATGAGTAATTACAACTTTTATACGTCTGTCTGTCTTCTTACATGTCTCACATGAGTAATTACAACTTTTTTACGTCTGTCTGTCTTCTTACATGTCTCACATGAGTAATTACAACTTTTATACGTCTGTCTGCCTTCTTACATGTCTCACATGAGTAATTACAACTTTTATACGTCTGCCTGTCTTCTTACATGTCTCACATGAGTAACTACAACTTTTATACGTCTGTCTGCCTTCTTACATGTCTCACATGAGTAACTACAACTTTTATACGTCTGTCTGCCTTCTTACATGTATCATATGAGTAACTACAACTTTTATACGTCTGTCTGCCTTCTTATATGTCTCACGAGTAACTACAACTTTTATACGTCTGTCTGCATTCTTACATGTATCACATGAGTAACTACAACTTTTATACGTCTGTCTGCCTTCTTACATGTCTCAAGAGTAACTACAACTTTTATACGTCTGTCTGCATTCTTATATGTCTCACATGAGTAACTACAACTTTTATACGTCTGTCTGCCTTCTTACATGTATCATATGAGTAACTACAACTTTTATACGTCTGTCTGCCTTCTTATATGTCTCAAGAGTAACTACAACTTTTATACGTCTGTCTGCATTCTTACATGTTTCACATGAGTAACTACAACTTTTATACGTCTGTCTGTCTTGTTACATGTCTCACATGAGTAACTACAACTTTTATACGTCTGCCTGCCTTCTTACATGTCTCACATGAGTAATTACAACTTTTATATGTCTGTCTGCCTTCTTACATGTCTCACATGAGTAATTACAACTTTTATACGTCTGTCTGCCTTCTTACATGTCTCACATGAGTAACTACAACTTTTATGCGTCTATCTGTCTTCTTACATGTCTCACATGAGTAATTACAACTTTTATACGTCTGTCTGCCTTCTTACATGTCTCACATGAGTAATTACAACTTTTATACGTCTGTCTGCCTTCTTACATGTATCATATGAGTAATTACAACTTTTATACGTCTGTCTGCCTTCTTACATGTATCACATGAGTAATTACAACTTTTATACGTCTGTCTGTCTTCTTACATGTCTCACATGAGTAATTACAACTTTTATACGTCTGTCTTTCTTCTTACATGTCTCACATGAGTAACTACAACTTTTATACGTCCGCCTGCCTTCTTACATGTCTCACATGAGTAACTACAACTTTTATACATCCGCCTGCCTTCTTACATGTCTCACATGAGTAATTACAACTTTTATACGTCTGTCTGCCTTCTTATATGTCTCACGAGTTACTACAACTTTTATACGTCTGTCTGCATTCTTACATGTATCACATGAGTAACTACAACTTTTATACGTCCGTCTGCCTTCTTACATGTATCACATGAGTAACTACAACTTTTATACGTCCGTCTGCCTTCTTACATGTATCACATGAGTAACTACAACTTTTATACGTCTGTCTGCCTTCTTACATGTCTCAAGAGTAACTACAACTTTTATACGTCTGTCTGCCTTCTTATATGTCTCACATGAGTAACTACAACTTTTATAAGTCTGTCTGCCTTCTTACATGTATCATATGAGTAACTACAACTTTTATACGTCTGTCTGCCTTCTTATATGTCTCACGAGTAACTACAACTTTTATACGTCTGTCTGCCTTCTTACATGTCTCACATGAGTAATTACAACTTTTATACGTCTGTCTGCCTTCTTACATGTATCACATGAGTAATTACAACTTTTATACGTCTGTCTGCCTTCTTATATGTCTCACATTAGTAATTACAACTTTTATACGTCTGTCTGTCTTCTTACATGTTTCACATGAGTAACTACAACTTTTATACGTCTGTCTGTCTTGTTACATGTCTCACATGAGTAACCACAACTTTTATACGTCTGTCTGCCTTCTTACATGTCTCACATGAGTAATTACAACTTTTATACGTCTGTCTGCCTTCTTACATGTATCACATGAGTAATTACAACTTTTATACGTCTGTCTGCCTTCTTACATGTATCATATGAGTAATTACAACTTTTATACGTCTGCCTGCCTTCTTACATGTCTCACATGAGTAACTACAACTTTTATACGTCTGTCTGCCTTCTTACATGTTTCACATGAGTAATTACAACTTTTATACGTCTGTCTGCCTTCTTACATGTCTCACATGAGTAATTACAACTTTTATACGTCTGTCTGTCTTCTTACATGTCTCACATGAGTAATTACAACTTTTATACGTCTGCCTGCCTTCTTACATGTCTCACATGAGTAACTACAACGTTTATACGTCTGTCTGCATTCTTACATGTATCACATGAGTAACTATAACTTTTATACGTCTGTCTGCCTTCTTACATGTCTCACATGAGTAATTACAACTTGTATACGTCTGTCTGTCTTCTTACATGTATCACATGAGTTATTACAACTTTTATACGTCTGTCTGTCTTCTTACATGTATCATATGAGTAACTACAACTTTTATACTTCTGTCTGCCTTCTTACATGTCTCACATGAGTAATTACAACTTTTACACGTCTGTCTGCCTTCTTACATGTCTCACATGAGTAATTACAACTTTTACACGTCTGTCTGCCTTCTTACATGTCTCACATGAGTAACTACAAGTTTTATGCGTCTGTCTGTCTTCTTACATGTCTCACATGAGTAACTACAACTTTTTTACGTCCGTCTGCCTTCTTACATGTATCATATGAGTAATTACAACTTTTATACGTCCGTCTGCCTTCTTATATGTCTCACATGAGTAACTACAACTTTTATACGTCCGTCTGCCTTCTTACATGTCTCACATGAGTAACTACAACTTTTATACGTCTGCCTGCCTTCTTATATGTCTCACATGAGTAATTACAACTTTTATACGTCTGTCTGCCTTCTTATATGTCTCACATGAGTAACTACAACTTTTATACGTCTGTCTGCCTTCTTACATGTATCACATGAGTAATTACAACTTTTATACGTCTGTCTGTCTTCTTACATGTATCACGAGTAATTACAACTTTTATACGTCTGTCTGCCTTCTTACATGTATCACATGAGTAATTACAACTTTTATACGTCTGTCTGCCTTCTTATATGTCTCACATGAGTAACTACAACTTTTATACGTCAGTCTGCCTTCTTATATGTCTCACATGAGTAACTACAACTTTTATACGTCTGTCTGCCTTCTTACATGTATCACATGAGTAATTACAACTTTTATACGTCTGTCTGTCTTCTTACATGTATCACATGAGTAATTACAACTTTTATACGTCCGTCTGCCTTCTTACATGTATCACGAGTAATTACAACTTTTATACGTCTGTCTGCCTTCTTACATGTCTCACATGAGTAATTACAACTTTTATACGTCTGTCTGCCTTCTTATATGTCTCACATGAGTAACTACAACTTTTATACGTCTGTCTGCCTTCTTACATGTCTCACATGAGTAATTACAACTTTTATACGTCTGTCTGTCTTCTTACATGTCTCACATGAGTAATTACAACTTTTTTACGTCTGTCTGTCTTCTTACATGTCTCACATGAGTAATTACAACTTTTATACGTCTGTCTGCCTTCTTACATGTCTCACATGAGTAATTACAACTTTTATACGTCTGCCTGTCTTCTTACATGTCTCACATGAGTAACTACAACTTTTATACGTCTGTCTGCCTTCTTACATGTCTCACATGAGTAACTACAACTTTTATACGTCTGTCTGCCTTCTTACATGTATCATATGAGTAACTACAACTTTTATACGTCTGTCTGCCTTCTTATATGTCTCACGAGTAACTACAACTTTTATACGTCTGTCTGCATTCTTACATGTATCACATGAGTAACTACAACTTTTATACGTCTGTCTGCCTTCTTACATGTCTCAAGAGTAACTACAACTTTTATACGTCTGTCTGCCTTCTTATATGTCTCACGAGTAACTACAACTTTTATACGTCTGTCTGCATTCTTACATGTATCACATGAGTAACTACAACTTTTATACGTCTGTCTGCCTTCTTACATGTCTCACATGAGTAACTACAACTTTTATGCGTCTATCTGTCTTCTTACATGTCTCACATGAGTAATTACAACTTTTATACGTCTGTCTGCCTTCTTACATGTCTCACATGAGTAATTACAACTTTTATACGTCTGTCTGCCTTCTTACATGTATCATATGAGTAATTACAACTTTTATACGTCTGCCTGCCTTCTTACATGTCTCACATGAGTAACTACAACTTTTATACGTCTGTCTGCCTTCTTACATGTTTCACATGAGTAATTACAACTTTTATACGTCTGTCTGCCTTCTTACATGTCTCACATGAGTAATTACAACTTTTATACGTCCGTCTGCCTTCTTATATGTCTCACATGAGTAAGTACAACTTTTATACGTCCGTCTGCCTTCTTACATGTCTCACATGAGTAATTACAACTTTTATACGTCTGTCTGCCTTCTTACATGTCTCACGAGTAACTACAACTTTTATACGTCCGTCTGCCTTCTTATATGTCTCACATGAGTAATTACAACTTTTATACGTCTGCCTGCCTTCTTACATGTCTCACATGAGTAATTACAACTTTTATACGTCTGCATGCCTTCTTACATGTCTCACATGAGTAACTACAACGTTTATACGTCTGTCTGCATTCTTACATGTCTCACATGAGTAATTACAACTTTTATACGTCTGTCTGCCTTCTTACATGTATCACATGAGTAACTATAACTTTTATACGTCTGTCTGCCTTCTTACATGTATCACATGAGTAATTACAACTTTTATACGTCTGTCTGCCTTCTTACATGTATCACATGAGTTATTACAACTTTTATACATCTGTCTGCCTTCTTACATGTATCACATGAGTAACTACAACTTTTATACATCTGTCTGCCTTCTAACATGTCTCACATGAGTAATTACAACTTTTATACGTCTGTCTGTCTTCTTACATGTCTCACATGAGTAACTACAACTTTTATACGTCCGCCTGCCTTCTTACATGTCTCACATGAGTAACTACAACTTTTATACGTCTGCCTGCCTTCTTACATGTCTCACATGAGTAATTACAACTTTTATACGTCTGTCTGCCTTCTTACATGTCTCACATGAGTAACTACAACTTTTATACGTCTGCCTGCCTTCTTACATGTATCACATGAGTAATTACAACTTTTATACGACTGTCTGCCTTCTTACATGTCTCACATGAGTAATTACAACTTTTATACGTCTGTCTGCCTTCTTATATGTCTCACATGAGTAACTACAACTTTTATACGTCTGTCTGCCTTCTTACATGTCTCACATGAGTAATTACAACTTTTATACGTCTGTCTGTCTTCTTACATGTCTCACATGAGTAATTACAACTTTTTTACGTCTGTCTGTCTTCTTACATGTCTCACATGAGTAATTACAACTTTTATACGTCTGTCTGTCTTCTTATATGTATCACATGAGTAACTACAACTTTTATACGTCTGTCTGCCTTCTTATATGTCTCACGAGTAACTACAACTTTTATACGTCTGTCTGCATTCTTACATGTATCACATGAGTAACTACAACTTTTATACGTCTGTCTGCCTTCTTACATGTCTCACATGAGTAATTACAACTTTTATACGTCTGTCTGCCTTCTTACATGTCTCACATGAGTAATTACAACTTTTATACGTCCGTCTGCCTTCTTATATGTCTCACATGAGTAAGTACAACTTTTATACGTCCGTCTGCCTTCTTACATGTCTCACATGAGTAATTACAACTTTTATACGTCTGTCTGCCTTCTTACATGTCTCACGAGTAACTACAACTTTTATACGTCTGTCTGTCTTCTTACATGTCTCACATGAGTAATTACAACTTTTATACGTCTGTCTGCCTTCTTACATGTCTCACATGAGTAATTACAACTTTTATACGTCTGCCTGCCTTCTTACATGTCTCACATGAGTAATTACAACTTTTATACGTCTGTCTGCCTTCTTATGTGTCTCACATGAGTAATTACAACTTTTATATGTCTGTCTGCCTTCTTACATGTCTCACATGAGTAATTACAACTTTTACACGTCTGTCTGCCTTCTTACATGTCTCACATGAGTAACTACAACTTTTATGCGTCTGTCTGTCTTCTTACATGTCTCACATGAGTAACTACAACTTTTTTACGTCCGTCTGCCTTCTTACATGTATCACATGAGTAATTACAACTTTTATACGTCCGTCTGCCTTCTTATATGTCTCACATGAGTAACTACAACTTTTATACGTCCGTCTGCCTTCTTACATGTCTCACATGAGTAACTACAACTTTTATACGTCTGCCTGCCTTCTTATATGTCTCACATGAGTAACTACAACTTTTATACGTCTGTCTGCCTTCTTACATGTATCACATGAGTAATTACAACTTTTATACGTCTGTCTGTCTTCTTACATGTATCACGAGTAATTACAACTTTTATACGTGTGTCTGCCTTCTTACATGTATCACATGAGTAATTACAACTTTTATACGTCTGTCTGCCTTCTTATATGTCTCACATGAGTAACTACAACTTTTATACGTCAGTCTGCCTTCTTATATGTCTCATATGAGTAACTACAACTTTTATACGTCTGTCTGCCTTCTTACATGTATCACATGAGTAATTACAACTTTTATACGTCTGTCTGCCTTCTTACATGTATCACATGAGTAATTACAACTTTTATACGTCTGTCTGCCTTCTTACATGTATCATATGAGTAACTACAACTTTTATACGTCTGTCTGCCTTCTTATATGTATCACATGAGTAACTACAACTTTTATACGTCTGTCTGCCTTCTTATATGTCTCACATGAGTAACTACAACTTTTATACGTCAGTCTGCCTTCTTACATGTATCACATGAGTAATTACAACTTTTATACGTCTGTCTGCCTTCTTACATGTATCACATGAGTAATTACAACTTTTATACGTCTGTCTGCCTTCTTACATGTATCATATGAGTAACTACAACTTTTATACGTCTGTCTGCCTTCTTATATGTATCACATGAGTAACTACAACTTTTATACGTCTGTCTGCCTTCTTACATGTCTCACGAGTAACTACAACTTTTATACGTCTGTCTGCATTCTTACATGTATGAAATGAGTAACTACAACTTTTATACGTCTGTCTGCCTTCTTACATGTCTCAAGAGTAACTACAACTTTTATACCTCTGTCTGCATTCTTATATGTCTCACATGAGTAACTACAACTTTTATACGTCTGTCTGCCTTCTTACATGTATCATATGAGTAACTACAACTTTTATACGTCTGTCTGCCTTCTTATATGTCTCAAGAGTAACTACAACTTTTATACGTCTGTCTGCCTTCTTACATGTCTCACATGAGTAATTACAACTTTTATACGTCTGTCTGTCTTCTTACATGTCTCACATGAGTAATTACAACTTTTATACGTCTGTCTGTCTTGTTACATGTCTCACATGAGTAACTACAACTTTTATACGTCTGTCTGTCTTCTTACATGTCTCACATGAGTAATTACAACTTTTATACGTCTGTCTGTCTTCTTACATGTCTCACATGAGTAACTACAACTTTTATACGTCTGCCTGCCTTCTTACATGTCTCACATGAGTAACTACAACTTTTATACGTCTGTCTGCCTTCTTACATGTTTCACATGAGTAATTACAACTTTTATACGTCTGTCTGCCTTCTTACATGTCTCACATGAGTAATTACAACTTTTATACGTCTGTCTGTCTTCTTACATGTCTCACATGAGTAATTACAACTTTTATACGTCTGCCTGCCTTCTTACATGTCTCACATGAGTAACTACAACGTTTATACGTCTGTCTGCATTCTTACATGTATCACATGAGTAACTATAACTTTTATACGTCTGTCTGCCTTCTTACATGTCTCACATGAGTAATTACAACTTGTATACGTCTGTCTGTCTTCTTACATGTATCACATGAGTTATTACAACTTTTATACGTCTGTCTGTCTTCTTACATGTATCATATGAGTAACTACAACTTTTATACGTCTGTCTGCCTTCTTACATGTCTCACATGAGTAATTACAACTTTTACACGTCTGTCTGCCTTCTTACATGTCTCACATGAGTAATTACAACTTTTACACGTCTGTCTGCCTTCTTACATGTCTCACATGAGTAACTACAACTTTTATGCGTCTGTCTGCCTTCTTACATGTCTCACATGAGTAACTACAACTTTTTTACGTCCGTCTGCCTTCTTATATGTATCATATGAGTAATTACAACTTTTATACGTCCGTCTGCCTTCTTATATGTCTCACATGAGTAACTACAACTTTTATACGTCCGTCTGCCTTCTTACATGTCTCACATGAGTAACTACAACTTTTATACGTCTGCCTGCCTTCTTATATGTCTCACATGAGTAATTACAACTTTTATACGTCTGTCTGCCTTCTTATATGTCTCACATGAGTAACTACAACTTTTATACGTCTGTCTGCCTTCTTACATGTATCACATGAGTAATTACAACTTTTATACGTCTGTCTGTCTTCTTACATGTATCACGAGTAATTACAACTTTTATACGTCTGTCTGCCTTCTTACATGTATCACATGAGTAATTACAACTTTTATACGTCTGTCTGCCTTCTTACATGTATCATATGAGTAACTACAACTTTTATACGTCAGTCTGCCTTCTTATATGTCTCACATGAGTAACTACAACTTTTATACGTCTGTCTGCCTTCTTACATGTATCACATGAGTAATTACAACTTTTATACGTCTGTCTGTCTTCTTACATGTATCACATGAGTAATTACAACTTTTATACGTCCGTCTGCCTTCTTACATGTATCACATGAGTAATTACAACTTTTATACGTCTGTCTGCCTTCTTACATGTCTCACATGAGTAATTACAACTTTTATACGTCTGTCTGCCTTCTTATATGTCTCACATGAGTAACTACAACTTTTATACGTCTGTCTGCCTTCTTACATGTCTCACATGAGTAATTACAACTTTTATACGTCTGTCTGTCTTCTTACATGTCTCACATGAGTAATTACAACTTTTTTACGTCTGTCTGTCTTCTTACATGTCTCACATGAGTAATTACAACTTTTATACGTCTGTCTGCCTTCTTACATGTCTCACATGAGTAATTACAACTTTTATACGTCTGCCTGTCTTCTTACATGTCTCACATGAGTAACTACAACTTTTATACGTCTGTCTGCCTTCTTACATGTCTCACATGAGTAACTACAACTTTTATACGTCTGTCTGCCTTCTTACATGTATCATATGAGTAACTACAACTTTTATACGTCTGTCTGCCTTCTTATATGTCTCACGAGTAACTACAACTTTTATACGTCTGTCTGCATTCTTACATGTATCACATGAGTAACTACAACTTTTATACGTCTGTCTGCCTTCTTACATGTCTCAAGAGTAACTACAACTTTTATACGTCTGTCTGCATTCTTATATGTCTCACATGAGTAACTACAACTTTTATAAGTCTGTCTGCCTTCTTACATGTATCATATGAGTAACTACAACTTTTATACGTCTGTCTGCCTTCTTATATGTCTCAAGAGTAACTACAACTTTTATACGTCTGTCTGCATTCTTACATGTTTCACATGAGTAACTACAACTTTTATACGTCTGTCTGTCTTGTTACATGTCTCACATGAGTAACTACAACTTTTATACGTCTGCCTGCCTTCTTACATGTCTCACATGAGTAACTACAACTTTTATACGTCTGTCTGCCTTCTTACATGTTTCACATGAGTAATTACAACTTTTATACGTCCGTCTGCCTTCTTACATGTCTCACATGAGTAATTACAACTTTTGTACGTCCGTCTGCCTTCTTATATGTCTCACATGAGTAATTACAACTTTTATACGTCTGCCTGCCTTCTTACATGTCTCACATGAGTAATTACAACTTTTATACGTCTGTCTGCCTTCTTACATGTATCACATGAGTAATTACAACTTTTATACGTCTGTCTGTCTTCTTACATGTCTCACATGAGTAATTACAACTTTTATACGTCTGTCTGCCTTCTTACATGTCTCACATGAGTAATTACAACTTTTATACGTCTGTCTGCCTTCTTACATGTCTCACATGAGTAATTACAACTTTTATATGTCTGTCTGCCTTCTTACATGTCTCACATGAGTAATTACAACTTTTATACGTCTGTCTGCCTTCTTACATGTCTCACATGAGTAACTACAACTTTTATGCGTCTATCTGTCTTCTTACATGTCTCACATGAGTAATTACAACTTTTATACGTCTGTCTGCCTTCTTACATGTCTCACATGAGTAATTACAACTTTTATACGTCTGTCTGCCTTCTTACATGTATCATATGAGTAATTACAACTTTTATACGTCTGCCTGCCTTCTTACATGTCTCACATGAGTAACTACAACTTTTATACGTCTGTCTGCCTTCTTACATGTTTCACATGAGTAATTACAACTTTTATACGTCTGTCTGCCTTCTTACATGTCTCACATGAGTAATTACAACTTTTATACGTCTGTCTGTCTTCTTACATGTCTCACATGAGTAATTACAACTTTTATACGTCTGCCTGCCTTCTTACATGTCTCACATGAGTAACTACAACGTTTATACGTCTGTCTGCATTCTTACATGTATCACATGAGTAACTATAACTTTTATACGTCTGTCTGCCTTCTTACATGTCTCACATGAGTAATTACAACTTGTATACGTCTGTCTGTCTTCTTACATGTATCATATGAGTTATTACAACTTTTATACGTCTGTCTGTCTTCTTACATGTATCATATGAGTAACTACAACTTTTATACGTCTGTCTGCCTTCTTACATGTCTCACATGAGTAATTACAACTTTTACACGTCTGTCTGCCTTCTTACATGTCTCACATGAGTAATTACAACTTTTACACGTCTGTCTGCCTTCTTACATGTCTCACATGAGTAACTACAACTTTTATGCGTCTGTCTGTCTTCTTACATGTCTCACATGAGTAACTACAACTTTTTTACGTCCGTCTGCCTTCTTACATGTATCATATGAGTAATTACAACTTTTATACGTCCGTCTGCCTTCTTATATGTCTCACATGAGTAACTACAACTTTTATACGTCCGTCTGCCTTCTTACATGTCTCACATGAGTAACTACAACTTTTATACGTCTGCCTGCCTTCTTATATGTCTCACATGAGTAATTACAACTTTTATACGTCTGTCTGCCTTCTTATATGTCTCACATGAGTAACTACAACTTTTATACGTCTGTCTGCCTTCTTACATGTATCACATGAGTAATTACAACTTTTATACGTCTGTCTGTCTTCTTACATGTATCACGAGTAATTACAACTTTTATACGTCTGTCTGCCTTCTTACATGTATCACATGAGTAATTACAACTTTTATACGTCTGTCTGCCTTCTTATATGTCTCACATGAGTAACTACAACTTTTATACGTCAGTCTGCCTTCTTATATGTCTCACATGAGTAACTACAACTTTTATACGTCTGTCTGCCTTCTTACATGTATCACATGAGTAATTACAACTTTTATACGTCTGTCTTCTTCCATGTATCACATGAGTAATTACAACTTTTATACGTCCGTCTGCCTTCTTACATGTATCACATGAGTAATTACAACTTTTATACGTCTGTCTGCCTTCTTACATGTTTCACATGAGTAATTACAACTTTTATACGTCCGTCTGCCTTCTTACATGTCTCACATGAGTAATTACAACTTTTATACGCCCGTCTGCCTTCTTATATGTCTCACATGAGTAATTACAACTTTTATACGTCTGCCTGCCTTCTTACATGTCTCACATGAGTAATTACAACTTTTATACGTCTGTCTGCCTTCTTACATGTATCACATGAGTAATTACAACTTTTATACGTCTGTCTGTCTTCTTACATGTCTCACATGAGTAATTACAACTTTTATACGTCTGTCTGCCTTCTTACATGTCTCACATGAGTAATTACAACTTTTATACGTCTGTCTGCCTTCTTACATGTCTCACATGAGTAATTACAACTTTTATATGTCTGTCTGCCTTCTTACATGTCTCACATGAGTAATTACAACTTTTATACGTCTGTCTGCCTTCTTACGTCTCACATGAGTAACTACAACTTTTATGCGTCTATCTGTCTTCTTACATGTCTCACATGAGTAATTACAACTTTTATACGTCTGTCTGCCTTCTTACATGTCTCACATGAGTAATTACAACTTTTATACGTCTGTCTGCCTTCTTACATGTATCATATGAGTAATTACAACTTTTATACGTCTGCCTGCCTTCTTACATGTCTCACATGAGTAACTACAACTTTTATACGTCTGTCTGCCTTCTTACATGTTTCACATGAGTAATTACAACTTTTATACGTCTGTCTGCCTTCTTACATGTCTCACATGAGTAATTACAACTTTTATACGTCTGTCTGTCTTCTTACATGTCTCACATGAGTAATTACAACTTTTATACGTCTGCCTGCCTTCTTACATGTCTCACATGAGTAACTACAACGTTTATACGTCTGTCTGCATTCTTACATGTATCACATGAGTAACTATAACTTTTATACGTCTGTCTGCCTTCTTACATGTCTCACATGAGTAATTACAACTTGTATACGTCTGTCTGTCTTCTTACATGTATCACATGAGTTATTACAACTTTTATACGTCTGTCTGTCTTCTTACATGTATCATATGAGTAACTACAACTTTTATACTTCTGTCTGCCTTCTTACATGTCTCACATGAGTAATTACAACTTTTACACGTCTGTCTGCCTTCTTACATGTCTCACATGAGTAATTACAACTTTTACACGTCTGTCTGCCTTCTTACATGTCTCACATGAGTAACTACAAGTTTTATGCGTCTGTCTGTCTTCTTACATGTCTCACATGAGTAACTACAACTTTTTTACGTCCGTCTGCCTTCTTACATGTATCATATGAGTAATTACAACTTTTATACGTCCGTCTGCCTTCTTATATGTCTCACATGAGTAACTACAACTTTTATACGTCCGTCTGCCTTCTTACATGTCTCACATGAGTAACTACAACTTTTATACGTCTGCCTGCCTTCTTATATGTCTCACATGAGTAATTACAACTTTTATACGTCTGTCTGCCTTCTTATATGTCTCACATGAGTAACTACAACTTTTATACGTCTGTCTGCCTTCTTACATGTATCACATGAGTAATTACAACTTTTATACGTCTGTCTGTCTTCTTACATGTATCACGAGTAATTACAACTTTTATACGTCTGTCTGCCTTCTTACATGTATCACATGAGTAATTACAACTTTTATACGTCTGTCTGCCTTCTTATATGTCTCACATGAGTAACTACAACTTTTATACGTCAGTCTGCCTTCTTATATGTCTCACATGAGTAACTACAACTTTTATACGTCTGTCTGCCTTCTTACATGTATCACATGAGTAATTACAACTTTTATACGTCTGTCTGTCTTCTTACATGTATCACATGAGTAATTACAACTTTTATACGTCCGTCTGCCTTCTTACATGTATCACATGAGTAATTACAACTTTTATACGTCTGTCTGCCTTCTTACATGTCTCACATGAGTAATTACAACTTTTATACGTCTGTCTGCCTTCTTATATGTCTCACATGAGTAACTACAACTTTTATACGTCTGTCTGCCTTCTTACATGTCTCACATGAGTAATTACAACTTTTATACGTCTGTCTGTCTTCTTACATGTCTCACATGAGTAATTACAACTTTTTTACGTCTGTCTGTCTTCTTACATGTCTCACATGAGTAATTACAACTTTTATACGTCTGTCTGCCTTCTTACATGTCTCACATGAGTAATTACAACTTTTATACGTCTGCCTGTCTTCTTACATGTCTCACATGAGTAACTACAACTTTTATACGTCTGTCTGCCTTCTTACATGTCTCACATGAGTAACTACAACTTTTATACGTCTGTCTGCCTTCTTACATGTATCATATGAGTAACTACAACTTTTATACGTCTGTCTGCCTTCTTATATGTCTCACGAGTAACTACAACTTTTATACGTCTGTCTGCATTCTTACATGTATCACATGAGTAACTACAACTTTTATACGTCTGTCTGCCTTCTTACATGTCTCAAGAGTAACTACAACTTTTATACGTCTGTCTGCATTCTTATATGTCTCACATGAGTAACTACAACTTTTATACGTCTGTCTGCCTTCTTACATGTATCATATGAGTAACTACAACTTTTATACGTCTGTCTGCCTTCTTATATGTCTCAAGAGTAACTACAACTTTTATACGTCTGTCTGCATTCTTACATGTTTCACATGAGTAACTACAACTTTTATACGTCTGTCTGTCTTGTTACATGTCTCACATGAGTAACTACAACTTTTATACGTCTGCCTGCCTTCTTACATGTCTCACATGAGTAATTACAACTTTTATATGTCTGTCTGCCTTCTTACATGTCTCACATGAGTAATTACAACTTTTATACGTCTGTCTGCCTTCTTACATGTCTCACATGAGTAACTACAACTTTTATGCGTCTATCTGTCTTCTTACATGTCTCACATGAGTAATTACAACTTTTATACGTCTGTCTGCCTTCTTACATGTCTCACATGAGTAATTACAACTTTTATACGTCTGTCTGCCTTCTTACATGTATCATGAGTAATTACAACTTTTATACGTCTGTCTGCCTTCTTACATGTATCACATGAGTAATTACAACTTTTATACGTCTGTCTGTCTTCTTACATGTCTCACATGAGTAATTACAACTTTTATACGTCTGTCTTTCTTCTTACATGTCTCACATGAGTAACTACAACTTTTATACGTCCGCCTGCCTTCTTACATGTCTCACATGAGTAACTACAACTTTTATACATCCGCCTGCCTTCTTACATGTCTCACATGAGTAATTACAACTTTTATACGTCTGTCTGCCTTCTTATATGTCTCACGAGTTACTACAACTTTTATACGTCTGTCTGCATTCTTACATGTATCACATGAGTAACTACAACTTTTATACGTCCGTCTGCCTTCTTACATGTATCACATGAGTAACTACAACTTTTATACGTCCGTCTGCCTTCTTACATGTATCACATGAGTAACTACAACTTTTATACGTCTGTCTGCCTTCTTACATGTCTCAAGAGTAACTACAACTTTTATACGTCTGTCTGCCTTCTTATATGTCTCACATGAGTAACTACAACTTTTATAAGTCTGTCTGCCTTCTTACATGTATCATATGAGTAACTACAACTTTTATACGTCTGTCTGCCTTCTTATATGTCTCACGAGTAACTACAACTTTTATACGTCTGTCTGCCTTCTTACATGTCTCACATGAGTAATTACAACTTTTATACGTCTGTCTGCCTTCTTACATGTATCACATGAGTAATTACAACTTTTATACGTCTGTCTGCCTTCTTATATGTCTCACATTAGTAATTACAACTTTTATACGTCTGTCTGTCTTCTTACATGTTTCACATGAGTAACTACAACTTTTATACGTCTGTCTGTCTTGTTACATGTCTCACATGAGTAACCACAACTTTTATACGTCTGTCTGCCTTCTTACATGTCTCACATGAGTAATTACAACTTTTATACGTCTGTCTGCCTTCTTACATGTATCACATGAGTAATTACAACTTTTATACGTCTGTCTGCCTTCTTACATGTATCATATGAGTAATTACAACTTTTATACGTCTGCCTGCCTTCTTACATGTCTCACATGAGTAACTACAACTTTTATACGTCTGTCTGCCTTCTTACATGTTTCACATGAGTAATTACAACTTTTATACGTCTGTCTGCCTTCTTACATGTCTCACATGAGTAATTACAACTTTTATACGTCTGTCTGTCTTCTTACATGTCTCACATGAGTAATTACAACTTTTATACGTCTGCCTGCCTTCTTACATGTCTCACATGAGTAACTACAACGTTTATACGTCTGTCTGCATTCTTACATGTATCACATGAGTAACTATAACTTTTATACGTCTGTCTGCCTTCTTACATGTCTCACATGAGTAATTACAACTTGTATACGTCTGTCTGTCTTCTTACATGTATCACATGAGTTATTACAACTTTTATACGTCTGTCTGTCTTCTTACATGTATCATATGAGTAACTACAACTTTTATACTTCTGTCTGCCTTCTTACATGTCTCACATGAGTAATTACAACTTTTACACGTCTGTCTGCCTTCTTACATGTCTCACATGAGTAATTACAACTTTTACACGTCTGTCTGCCTTCTTACATGTCTCACATGAGTAACTACAAGTTTTATGCGTCTGTCTGTCTTCTTACATGTCTCACATGAGTAACTACAACTTTTTTACGTCCGTCTGCCTTCTTACATGTATCATATGAGTAATTACAACTTTTATACGTCCGTCTGCCTTCTTATATGTCTCACATGAGTAACTACAACTTTTATACGTCCGTCTGCCTTCTTACATGTCTCACATGAGTAACTACAACTTTTATACGTCTGCCTGCCTTCTTATATGTCTCACATGAGTAATTACAACTTTTATACGTCTGTCTGCCTTCTTATATGTCTCACATGAGTAACTACAACTTTTATACGTCTGTCTGCCTTCTTACATGTATCACATGAGTAATTACAACTTTTATACGTCTGTCTGTCTTCTTACATGTATCACGAGTAATTACAACTTTTATACGTCTGTCTGCCTTCTTACATGTATCACATGAGTAATTACAACTTTTATACGTCTGTCTGCCTTCTTATATGTCTCACATGAGTAACTACAACTTTTATACGTCAGTCTGCCTTCTTATATGTCTCACATGAGTAACTACAACTTTTATACGTCTGTCTGCCTTCTTACATGTATCACATGAGTAATTACAACTTTTATACGTCTGTCTGTCTTCTTACATGTATCACATGAGTAATTACAACTTTTATACGTCCGTCTGCCTTCTTACATGTATCACGAGTAATTACAACTTTTATACGTCTGTCTGCCTTCTTACATGTCTCACATGAGTAATTACAACTTTTATACGTCTGTCTGCCTTCTTATATGTCTCACATGAGTAACTACAACTTTTATACGTCTGTCTGCCTTCTTACATGTCTCACATGAGTAATTACAACTTTTATACGTCTGTCTGTCTTCTTACATGTCTCACATGAGTAATTACAACTTTTTTACGTCTGTCTGTCTTCTTACATGTCTCACATGAGTAATTACAACTTTTATACGTCTGTCTGCCTTCTTACATGTCTCACATGAGTAATTACAACTTTTATACGTCTGCCTGTCTTCTTACATGTCTCACATGAGTAACTACAACTTTTATACGTCTGTCTGCCTTCTTACATGTCTCACATGAGTAACTACAACTTTTATACGTCTGTCTGCCTTCTTACATGTATCATATGAGTAACTACAACTTTTATACGTCTGTCTGCCTTCTTATATGTCTCACGAGTAACTACAACTTTTATACGTCTGTCTGCATTCTTACATGTATCACATGAGTAACTACAACTTTTATACGTCTGTCTGCCTTCTTACATGTCTCAAGAGTAACTACAACTTTTATACGTCTGTCTGCATTCTTATATGTCTCACATGAGTAACTACAACTTTTATACGTCTGTCTGCCTTCTTACATGTATCATATGAGTAACTACAACTTTTATACGTCTGTCTGCCTTCTTATATGTCTCAAGAGTAACTACAACTTTTATACGTCTGTCTGCATTCTTACATGTTTCACATGAGTAACTACAACTTTTATACGTCTGTCTGTCTTGTTACATGTCTCACATGAGTAACTACAACTTTTATACGTCTGCCTGCCTTCTTACATGTCTCACATGAGTAATTACAACTTTTATATGTCTGTCTGCCTTCTTACATGTCTCACATGAGTAATTACAACTTTTATACGTCTGTCTGCCTTCTTACATGTCTCACATGAGTAACTACAACTTTTATGCGTCTATCTGTCTTCTTACATGTCTCACATGAGTAATTACAACTTTTATACGTCTGTCTGCCTTCTTACATGTCTCACATGAGTAATTACAACTTTTATACGTCTGTCTGCCTTCTTACATGTATCATATGAGTAATTACAACTTTTATACGTCTGTCTGCCTTCTTACATGTATCACATGAGTAATTACAACTTTTATACGTCTGTCTGTCTTCTTACATGTCTCACATGAGTAATTACAACTTTTATACGTCTGTCTTTCTTCTTACATGTCTCACATGAGTAACTACAACTTTTATACGTCCGCCTGCCTTCTTACATGTCTCACATGAGTAACTACAACTTTTATACATCCGCCTGCCTTCTTACATGTCTCACCTGAGCAATTACAACTTTTATACGTCTGTCTGCCTTCTTATATGTCTCACGAGTTACTACAACTTTTATACGTCTGTCTGCATTCTTACATGTATCACATGAGTAACTACAACTTTTATACGTCCGTCTGCCTTCTTACATGTATCACATGAGTAACTACAACTTTTATACGTCCGTCTGCCTTCTTACATGTATCACATGAGTAACTACAACTTTTATACGTCTGTCTGCCTTCTTACATGTCTCAAGAGTAACTACAACTTTTATACGTCTGTCTGCCTTCTTATATGTCTCACATGAGTAACTACAACTTTTATAAGTCTGTCTGCCTTCTTACATGTATCATATGAGTAACTACAACTTTTATACGTCTGTCTGCCTTCTTATATGTCTCACGAGTAACTACAACTTTTATACGTCTGTCTGCCTTCTTACATGTCTCACATGAGTAATTACAACTTTTATACGTCTGTCTGCCTTCTTACATGTATCACATGAGTAATTACAACTTTTATACGTCTGTCTGCCTTCTTATATGTCTCACATGAGTAATTACAACTTTTATACGTCTGTCTGTCTTCTTACATGTTTCACATGAGTAACTACAACTTTTATACGTCTGTCTGTCTTGTTACATGTCTCACATGAGTAACCACAACTTTTATACGTCTGTCTGCCTTCTTACATGTCTCACATGAGTAATTACAACTTTTATACGTCTGTCTGCCTTCTTACATGTCTCACATGAGTATTTACAACTTTTATACGTCCGTCTGCCTTCTTATATGTCTCATATGAGTAACTACAACTTTTATACGTCCGTCTGCCTTCTTACATGTCTCACATGAGTAACTACAACTTTTATACGTGCGTCTGCCTTCTTACATGTCTCACATGAGTAATTACAACTTTTATACGTCTGTCTGCCTTCTTACATGTCTCACGAGTAACTACAACTTTTATACGTCTGTCTGTCTTCTTACATGTCTCACATGAGTAATTACAACTTTTATACGTCTGTCTGCCTTCTTACATGTCTCACATGAGTAATTACAACTTTTATACGTCTGCCTGCCTTCTTACATGTCTCACATGAGTAATTACAACTTTTATACGTCTGTCTGCCTTCTTACATGTCTCACATGAGTAATTACAACTTTTATACGTCTGTCTGTCTTCTTACATGTCTCACATGAGTAATTACAACTTTTATACGTCTGCCTGCCTTCTTACATGTCTCACATGAGTAACTACAACGTTTATACGTCTGTCTGCATTCTTACATGTATCACATGAGTAATTACAACTTTTATACGTCTGTCTGCCTTCTTACATGTCTCACATGAGTAATTACAACTTTTATACGTCTGTCTGTCTTCTTACATGTATCACATGAGTTATTACAACTTTTATACGTCTGTCTGTCTTCTTACATGTATCATATGAGTAACTACAACTTTTATACGTCTGTCTGTCTTCTTATATGTATCACATGAGTTATTACAACTTTTATACGTCTGTCTGCCTTCTTACATGTATCACATGAGTAACTATAACTTTTATACGTCTGTCTGCCTTCTTATGTGTCTCACATGAGTAATTACAACTTTTATACGTCTGTCTGCCTTCTTACATGTCTCACATGAGTAATTACAACTTTTACACGTCTGTCTGCCTTCTTACATGTCTCACATGAGTAATTACAACTTTTATACGTCTGTCTGCCTTCTTACATGTCTCACATGAGTAACTACAACTTTTATGCGTCTGTCTGTCTTCTTACATGTCTCACATGAGTAATTACAACTTTTATACGTCTGTCTGCCTTCTTACATGTCTCACATGAGTAATTACAACTTTTATACGTCTGTCTGTCTTCTTATATGTCTCACATGAGTAACTACAACTTTTATACGTCTGTCTGCCTTCTTACATGTCTCACATGAGTAATTACAACTTTTATACGTCTGTCTGTCTTCTTATATGTCTCACATGAGTAATTACAACTTTTATACGTCTGTCTGCCTTCTTACATGTCTCACGAGTAACTACAACTTTTATACGTCTGTCTGTCTTCTTACATGTCTCACATGAGTAATTACAACTTTTATACGTCTGTCTGTCTTCTTACATGTCTCACATGAGTAATTACAACTTTTATACGTCTGCCTGCCTTCTTACATGTCTCACATGAGTAACTACAACGTTTATACGTCTGTCTGCATTCTTACATGTATCACATGAGTAACTATAACTTTTATACGTCTGTCTGCCTTCTTACATGTCTCACATGAGTAATTACAACTTTTATACGTCTGTCTGTCTTCTTACATGTATCACAGGAGTTATTACAACTTTTATACGTCTGTCTGTCTTCTTACATGTATCATATGAGTAACTATAACTTTTATACGTCTGTCTGTCTTCTTATATGTATCACATGAGTTATTACAACTTTTATACGTCTGTCTGCCTTCTTACATGTATCACATGAGTAACTATAACTTTTATACGTCTGTGTGCCTTCTTATGTGTCTCACATGAGTAATTACAACTTTTATACGTCTGTCTGCCTTCTTACATGTCTCACATGAGTAATTACAACTTTTACACGTCTGTCTGCCTTCTTACATGTCTCACATGAGTAATTACAACTTTTATACGTCTGTCTGCCTTCTTACATGTCTCACATGAGTAACTACAACTTTTATGCGTCTGTCTGTCTTCTTACATGTCTCACATGAGTAATTACAACTTTTATACGTCTGTCTGCCTTCTTACATGTCTCACATGAGTAATTACAACTTTTATACGTCTGTCTGTCTTCTTATATGTCTCACATGAGTAATTACAACTTTTATACGTCTGTCTGCCTTCTTACATGTCTCACATGAGTAATTACAACTTTTATACGTCTGTCTGTCTTCTTACATGTCTCACATGAGTAATTACAACTTTTATACGTCTGTCTGTCTTCTTACATGTCTCACATGAGTAACTACAACTTTTATACGTCCGCCTGCCTTCTTACATGTCTCACATGAGTAACTACAACTTTTATACGTCCGCCTGCCTTCTTACATGTCTCACATGAGTAATTACAACTTTTTTACGTCCGTCTGCCTTCTTACATGTATCACATGAGTAATTACAACTTTTATACGTCCGTCTGCCTTCTTACATGTCTCACATGAGTAACTACAACTTTTATACGTCCGCCTGCCTTCTTACATGTCTCACATGAGTAACTACAACTTTTATACGTCCGTCTGCCTTCTTACATGTCTCACATGAGTAACTACAACTTTTATACGTCCGCCTGCCTTCTTACATGTATCACATGAGTAATTACAACTTTTATACATCTGTCTGCCTTCTTACATGTCTCACATGAGTAATTACAACTTTTATACGTCTGTCTGCCTTCTTATATGTCTCACATGAGTAACTACAACTTTTCTACGTCTGTCTGCCTTCTTACATGTCTCACATGAGTAATTACAACTTTTATACGTCTGTCTGTCTTCCTACATGTCTCACATGAGTAATTACAACTTTTTTACGTCTGTCTGTCTTCTTACATGTCTCACATGAGTAATTACAACTTTTATACGTCTGTCTGCCTTCTTACATGTCTCACATGAGTAATAACAACTTTTATACGTCTGTCTGCCTTCTTACATGTCTCACATGAGTAATTACAACTTTTATACGTCTGTCTGTCTTCTTACATGTATCACATGAGTAATTACAACTTTTATACGTCTGCCTGTCTTCTTACATGTCTCACATGAGTAACTACAACTTTTATACGTCTGTCTGCCTTCTTACATGTCTCACATGAGTAACTACAACTTTTATACGTCTGTCTGCCTTCTTACATGTATCACATGAGTAATTACAACTTTTATACGTCTGTCTGCCTTCTTACATGTCTCACATGAGTAACTACAACTTTTATACGTCTGTCTCCCTTCTTATATGTCTCACGAGTAACTACAACTTTTATACGTCTGTCTGCATTCTTACATGTATCACATGAGTAACTACAACTTTTATACGTCTGTCTGCCTTCTTACATGTATCACATGAGTAACTACAACTTTTATACGTCTGTCTGCCTTCTTACATGTGTCAAGAGTAACTACAACTTTTATACGTCTGTCTGCATTCTTATATGTCTCACATGAGTAACTACAACTTTTATACGTCTGTCTGCCTTCTTACATGTACCATATGAGTAACTACAACTTTTATACGTCTGTCTGCCTTCTTATATGTCTCAAGAGTAACTACAACTTTTATACGTCTGTCTGCATTCTTACATGTTCCACATGAGTAACTACAACTTTTATACGTCTGTCTGCCTTCTTACATGTCTCACATGAGTAATTACAACTTTTATACGTCTGTCTGCCTTCTTACATGTATCACATGAGTAATTACAACTTTTATACGTCTGTCTGTCTTCTTACATGTCTCACATGAGTAATTACAACTTTTACACGTCTGTCTGTCTTGTTACATGTCTCACATGAGTAACTACAACTTTTATACGTCTGCCTGCCTTCTTACATGTCTCATATGAGTAACTACAACTTTTATACGTCTGCCTGCCTTCTTACATGTTTCACATGAGTAATTACAACTTTTATACGTCCGTCTGCCTTCTTACATGTCTCACATGAGTAATTACAACTTTTATACGTCCGTCTGCCTTCTTATTTGTCTCACATGAGTAATTACAACTTTTATACGTCTGCCTGCCTTCTTACATGTCTCACATGAGTAATTACAACTTTTATACGTCTGTCTGCCTTCTTACATGTATCACATGAGTAATTACAACTTTTATACGTCTGTCTGTCTTCTTACATGTCTCACATGAGTAACTACAACTTTTATACGTCTGTCTGTCTTCTTACATGTCTCACATGAGTAATTACAACTTTTATACATCTGTCTGCCTTCTTACATGTATCACATGAGTAATTACAACTTTTATACGTCCGTCTGCCTTCTTATATGTCTCACATGAGTAATTACAACTTTTATACGTCCGTCTGCCTTCTTACATGTCTCACATGAGTAATTACAACTTTTATACGTCTGTCTGCCTTCTTACATGTCTCACGAGTAACTACAACTTTTATACGTCTGTCTGTCTTCTTACATGTCTCACATTAGTAATTACAACTTTTATACGTCTGTCTGCCTTCTTACATGTCTCACATGAGTAATTACAACTTTTATACGTCTGCCTGTCTTCTTACATGTCTCACATGAGTAATTACAACTTTTATACGTCTGTCTGCCTTCTTACATGTCTCACATGAGTAATTACAACTTTTATACGTCTGTCTGCCTTCTTACATGTCTCACATGAGTAATTACAACTTTTATACGTCCGTCTGCCTTCTTATATGTCTCACATGAGTAAGTACAACTTTTATACGTCCGTCTGCCTTCTTACATGTCTCACATGAGTAATTACAACTTTTATACGTCTGTCTGTCTTCTTACATGTCTCACGAGTAACTACAACTTTTATACGTCTGTGTCTTCTTACATGTCTCACATTAGTAATTACAACTTTTATACGTCTGTCTGCCTTCTTACATGTCTCACATGAGTAATTACAACTTTTATACGTCTGCCTGTCTTCTTACATGTCTCACATGAGTAATTACAACTTTTATACGTCTGTCTGCCTTCTTACATGTCTCACATGAGTAATTACAACTTTTATACGTCTGTCTGCCTTCTTACATGTCTCACATGAGTAACTACAACTTTTATACGTCTGTCTGCCTTCTTACATGTCTCACATGAGTAATTACAACTTTTATACGTCTGTCTGCCTTCTTACATGTCTCACATGAGTAACTACAACTTTTATGCGTCTGTCTGTCTTCTTACATGTCTCACATGAGTAATTACAACTTTTATACGTCTGTCTGCCTTTTTACATGTCTCACATGAGTAACTACAACTTTTATACATCCGCCTGCCTTCTTACATGTCTCACATGAGTAATTACAACTTTTTTACGTCCGTCTGCCTTCTTACATGTATCACATGAGTAATTACAACTTTATACGTCCGTCTGCCTTCTTATATGTCTCACATGAGTAACTACAACTTTTATACGTCTGTCTGTCTTCTTACATGTCTCACATGAGTAATTACAACTTTTATACGTCTGTCTGTCTTCTTACATGTCTCACATGAGTAATTACAACTTTTATACGTCTGTCTGCCTTCTTACATGTCTCACGAGTAACTACAACTTTTATGCGTCTGTCTGTCTTCTTACATGTCTCACATGAGTAATTACAACTTTTATACGTCTGTCTGCCTTCTTACATGTCTCACATGAGTAATTACAACTTTTATACGTGTCTGTCTTCTTATATGTCTCACATGAGTAATTACAACTTTTATACGTCTGTCTGCCTTCTTACATGTCTCACATGAGTAACTACAACTTTTATACGTCCGTCTGCCTTCTTACATGTCTCACATGAGTAACTACAACTTTTATACGTCCGTCTGCCTTCTTACATGTCTCACATGAGTAATTACAACTTTTATACGTCTGTCTGCCTTCTTACATGTCTCACGAGTAACTACAACTTTTATACGTCTGTCTGTCTTCTTACATGTCTCACATGAGTAATTACAACTTTTATACGTCTGTCTGCCTTCTTATATGTCTCACATGAGTAATTACAACTTTTATACGTCTGCCTGCCTTCTTACATGTCTCACATGAGTAATTACAACTTTTATACGTCTGTCTGCCTTCTTACATGTCTCACATGAGTAATTACAACTTTTATACGTCTGTCTGTCTTCTTACATGTCTCACATGAGTAATTACAACTTTTATACGTCTGCCTGCCTTCTTACATGTCTCACATGAGTAACTACAACGTTTATACGTCTGTCTGCATTCTTACATGTATCACATGAGTAATTACAACTTTTATACGTCTGTCTGCCTTCTTACATGTCTCACATGAGTAATTACAACTTTTATACGTCTGTCTGTCTTCTTACATGTATCACATGAGTTATTACAACTTTTATACGTCTGTCTGTCTTCTTACATGTATCATATGAGTAACTACAACTTTTATACGTCTGTCTGTCTTCTTATATGTATCACATGAGTTATTACAACTTTTATACGTCTGTCTGCCTTCTTACATGTATCACATGAGTAACTATAACTTTTATACGTCTGTCTGCCTTCTTATGTGTCTCACATGAGTAATTACAACTTTTATACGTCTGTCTGCCTTCTTACATGTCTCACATGAGTAATTACAACTTTTATACGTCTGTCTGTCTTCCTACATGTCTCACATGAGTAATTACAACTTTTATACGTCTGTCTGCCTTCTTACATGTCTCACATGAGTAATTACAACTTTTACACGTCTGTCTGCCTTCTTACATGTCTCACATGAGTAATTACAACTTTTATACGTCTGTCTGTCTTCCTACATGTCTCACATGAGTAATTACAACTTTTTTACGTCTGTCTGTCTTCTTACATGTCTCACATGAGTAATTACAACTTTTATACGTCTGTCTGCCTTCTTACATGTCTCACATGAGTAATAACAACTTTTATACGTCTGTCTGCCTTCTTACATGTCTCACATGAGTAATTACAACTTTTATACGTCTGTCTGTCTTCTTACATGTATCACATGAGTAATTACAACTTTTATACGTCTGCCTGTCTTCTTACATGTCTCACATGAGTAACTACAACTTTTATACGTCTGTCTGCCTTCTTACATGTCTCACATGAGTAACTACAACTTTTATACGTCTGTCTGCCTTCTTACATGTATCACATGAGTAATTACAACTTTTATACGTCTGTCTGCCTTCTTACATGTCTCACATGAGTAACTACAACTTTTATACGTCTGTCTCCCTTCTTATATGTCTCACGAGTAACTACAACTTTTATACGTCTGTCTGCATTCTTACATGTATCACATGAGTAACTACAACTTTTATACGTCTGTCTGCCTTCTTACATGTATCACATGAGTAACTACAACTTTTATACGTCTGTCTGCCTTCTTACATGTGTCAAGAGTAACTACAACTTTTATACGTCTGTCTGCATTCTTATATGTCTCACATGAGTAACTACAACTTTTATACGTCTGTCTGCCTTCTTACATGTACCATATGAGTAACTACAACTTTTATACGTCTGTCTGCCTTCTTATATGTCTCAAGAGTAACTACAACTTTTATACGTCTGTCTGCATTCTTACATGTTCCACATGAGTAACTACAACTTTTATACGTCTGTCTGCCTTCTTACATGTCTCACATGAGTAATTACAACTTTTATACGTCTGTCTGCCTTCTTACATGTATCACATGAGTAATTACAACTTTTATACGTCTGTCTGTCTTCTTACATGTCTCACATGAGTAATTACAACTTTTACACGTCTGTCTGTCTTGTTACATGTCTCACATGAGTAACTACAACTTTTATACGTCTGCCTGCCTTCTTACATGTCTCATATGAGTAACTACAACTTTTATACGTCTGCCTGCCTTCTTACATGTTTCACATGAGTAATTACAACTTTTATACGTCCGTCTGCCTTCTTACATGTCTCACATGAGTAATTACAACTTTTATACGTCCGTCTGCCTTCTTATTTGTCTCACATGAGTAATTACAACTTTTATACGTCTGCCTGCCTTCTTACATGTCTCACATGAGTAATTACAACTTTTATACGTCTGTCTGCCTTCTTACATGTATCACATGAGTAATTACAACTTTTATACGTCTGTCTGTCTTCTTACATGTCTCACATGAGTAACTACAACTTTTATACGTCTGTCTGTCTTCTTACATGTCTCACATGAGTAATTACAACTTTTATACATCTGTCTGCCTTCTTACATGTATCACATGAGTAATTACAACTTTTATACGTCCGTCTGCCTTCTTATATGTCTCACATGAGTAATTACAACTTTTATACGTCCGTCTGCCTTCTTACATGTCTCACATGAGTAATTACAACTTTTATACGTCTGTCTGCCTTCTTACATGTCTCACGAGTAACTACAACTTTTATACGTCTGTCTGTCTTCTTACATGTCTCACATTAGTAATTACAACTTTTATACGTCTGTCTGCCTTCTTACATGTCTCACATGAGTAATTACAACTTTTATACGTCTGCCTGTCTTCTTACATGTCTCACATGAGTAATTACAACTTTTATACGTCTGTCTGCCTTCTTACATGTCTCACATGAGTAATTACAACTTTTATACGTCTGTCTGCCTTCTTACATGTCTCACATGAGTAATTACAACTTTTATACGTCCGTCTGCCTTCTTATATGTCTCACATGAGTAAGTACAACTTTTATACGTCCGTCTGCCTTCTTACATGTCTCACATGAGTAATTACAACTTTTATACGTCTGTCTGTCTTCTTACATGTCTCACGAGTAACTACAACTTTTATACGTCTGTGTCTTCTTACATGTCTCACATTAGTAATTACAACTTTTATACGTCTGTCTGCCTTCTTACATGTCTCACATGAGTAATTACAACTTTTATACGTCTGCCTGTCTTCTTACATGTCTCACATGAGTAATTACAACTTTTATACGTCTGTCTGCCTTCTTACATGTCTCACATGAGTAATTACAACTTTTATACGTCTGTCTGCCTTCTTACATGTCTCACATGAGTAACTACAACTTTTATACGTCTGTCTGCCTTCTTACATGTCTCACATGAGTAATTACAACTTTTATACGTCTGTCTGCCTTCTTACATGTCTCACATGAGTAACTACAACTTTTATGCGTCTGTCTGTCTTCTTACATGTCTCACATGAGTAATTACAACTTTTATACGTCTGTCTGCCTTTTTACATGTCTCACATGAGTAACTACAACTTTTATACATCCGCCTGCCTTCTTACATGTCTCACATGAGTAATTACAACTTTTTTACGTCCGTCTGCCTTCTTACATGTATCACATGAGTAATTACAACTTTATACGTCCGTCTGCCTTCTTATATGTCTCACATGAGTAACTACAACTTTTATACGTCTGTCTGTCTTCTTACATGTCTCACATGAGTAATTACAACTTTTATACGTCTGTCTGTCTTCTTACATGTCTCACATGAGTAATTACAACTTTTATACGTCTGTCTGCCTTCTTACATGTCTCACGAGTAACTACAACTTTTATGCGTCTGTCTGTCTTCTTACATGTCTCACATGAGTAATTACAACTTTTATACGTCTGTCTGCCTTCTTACATGTCTCACATGAGTAATTACAACTTTTATACGTGTCTGTCTTCTTATATGTCTCACATGAGTAATTACAACTTTTATACGTCTGTCTGCCTTCTTACATGTCTCACATGAGTAACTACAACTTTTATACGTCCGTCTGCCTTCTTACATGTCTCACATGAGTAACTACAACTTTTATACGTCCGTCTGCCTTCTTACATGTCTCACATGAGTAATTACAACTTTTATACGTCTGTCTGCCTTCTTACATGTCTCACGAGTAACTACAACTTTTATACGTCTGTCTGTCTTCTTACATGTCTCACATGAGTAATTACAACTTTTATACGTCTGTCTGCCTTCTTATATGTCTCACATGAGTAATTACAACTTTTATACGTCTGCCTGCCTTCTTACATGTCTCACATGAGTAATTACAACTTTTATACGTCTGTCTGCCTTCTTACATGTCTCACATGAGTAATTACAACTTTTATACGTCTGTCTGTCTTCTTACATGTCTCACATGAGTAATTACAACTTTTATACGTCTGCCTGCCTTCTTACATGTCTCACATGAGTAACTACAACGTTTATACGTCTGTCTGCATTCTTACATGTATCACATGAGTAATTACAACTTTTATACGTCTGTCTGCCTTCTTACATGTCTCACATGAGTAATTACAACTTTTATACGTCTGTCTGTCTTCTTACATGTATCACATGAGTTATTACAACTTTTATACGTCTGTCTGTCTTCTTACATGTATCATATGAGTAACTACAACTTTTATACGTCTGTCTGTCTTCTTATATGTATCACATGAGTTATTACAACTTTTATACGTCTGTCTGCCTTCTTACATGTATCACATGAGTAACTATAACTTTTATACGTCTGTCTGCCTTCTTATGTGTCTCACATGAGTAATTACAACTTTTATACGTCTGTCTGCCTTCTTACATGTCTCACATGAGTAATTACAACTTTTACACGTCTGTCTGCCTTCTTACATGTCTCACATGAGTAATTACAACTTTTATACGTCTGTCTGCCTTCTTACATGTCTCACATGAGTAACTACAACTTTTATGCGTCTGTCTGTCTTCTTACATGTCTCACATGAGTAATTACAACTTTTATACGTCTGTCTGCCTTCTTACATGTCTCACATGAGCAATTACAACTTTTATACGTCTGTCTGTCTTCTTATATGTCTCACATGAGTAACTACAACTTTTATACGTCTGTCTGCCTTCTTACATGTCTCACATGAGTAATTACAACTTTTATACGTCTGTCTGTCTTCTTATATGTCTCACATGAGTAATTACAACTTTTATACGTCTGTCTGCCTTCTTACATGTCTCACGAGTAACTACAACTTTTATACGTCTGTCTGTCTTCTTACATGTCTCACATGAGTAATTACAACTTTTATACGTCTGTCTGTCTTCTTACATGTCTCACATGAGTAATTACAACTTTTATACGTCTGCCTGCCTTCTTACATGTCTCACATGAGTAACTACAACGTTTATACGTCTGTCTGCATTCTTACATGTATCACATGAGTAACTATAACTTTTATACGTCTGTCTGCCTTCTTACATGTCTCACATGAGTAATTACAACTTTTATACGTCTGTCTGTCTTCTTACATGTATCACAGGAGTTATTACAACTTTTATACGTCTGTCTGTCTTCTTACATGTATCATATGAGTAACTATAACTTTTATACGTCTGTCTGTCTTCTTATATGTATCACATGAGTTATTACAACTTTTATACGTCTGTCTGCCTTCTTACATGTATCACATGAGTAACTATAACTTTTATACGTCTGTGTGCCTTCTTATGTGTCTCACATGAGTAATTACAACTTTTATACGTCTGTCTGCCTTCTTACATGTCTCACATGAGTAATTACAACTTTTACACGTCTGTCTGCCTTCTTACATGTCTCACATGAGTAATTACAACTTTTATACGTCTGTCTGCCTTCTTACATGTCTCACATGAGTAACTACAACTTTTATGCGTCTGTCTGTCTTCTTACATGTCTCACATGAGTAATTACAACTTTTATACGTCTGTCTGCCTTCTTACATGTCTCACATGAGTAATTACAACTTTTATACGTCTGTCTGTCTTCTTATATGTCTCACATGAGTAATTACAACTTTTATACGTCTGTCTGCCTTCTTACATGTCTCACATGAGTAATTACAACTTTTATACGTCTGTCTGTCTTCTTACATGTCTCACATGAGTAATTACAACTTTTATACGTCTGTCTGTCTTCTTACATGTCTCACATGAGTAACTACAACTTTTATACGTCCGCCTGCCTTCTTACATGTCTCACATGAGTAACTACAACTTTTATACGTCCGCCTGCCTTCTTACATGTCTCACATGAGTAATTACAACTTTTTTACGTCCGTCTGCCTTCTTACATGTATCACATGAGTAATTACAACTTTTATACGTCCGTCTGCCTTCTTACATGTCTCACATGAGTAACTACAACTTTTATACGTCCGCCTGCCTTCTTACATGTCTCACATGAGTAACTACAACTTTTATACGTCCGTCTGCCTTCTTACATGTCTCACATGAGTAACTACAACTTTTATACGTCCGCCTGCCTTCTTACATGTATCACATGAGTAATTACAACTTTTATACATCTGTCTGCCTTCTTACATGTCTCACATGAGTAATTACAACTTTTATACGTCTGTCTGCCTTCTTATATGTCTCACATGAGTAACTACAACTTTTCTACGTCTGTCTGCCTTCTTACATGTCTCACATGAGTAATTACAACTTTTATACGTCTGTCTGTCTTCCTACATGTCTCACATGAGTAATTACAACTTTTTTACGTCTGTCTGTCTTCTTACATGTCTCACATGAGTAATTACAACTTTTATACGTCTGTCTGCCTTCTTACATGTCTCACATGAGTAATAACAACTTTTATACGTCTGTCTGCCTTCTTACATGTCTCACATGAGTAATTACAACTTTTATACGTCTGTCTGTCTTCTTACATGTATCACATGAGTAATTACAACTTTTATACGTCTGCCTGTCTTCTTACATGTCTCACATGAGTAACTACAACTTTTATACGTCTGTCTGCCTTCTTACATGTCTCACATGAGTAACTACAACTTTTATACGTCTGTCTGCCTTCTTACATGTATCACATGAGTAATTACAACTTTTATACGTCTGTCTGCCTTCTTACATGTCTCACATGAGTAACTACAACTTTTATACGTCTGTCTGCCTTCTTATATGTCTCACGAGTAACTACAACTTTTATACGTCTGTCTGCATTCTTACATGTATCACATGAGTAACTACAACTTTTATACGTCTGTCTGCCTTCTTACATGTATCACATGAGTAACTACAACTTTTATACGTCTGTCTGCCTTCTTACATGTGTCAAGAGTAACTACAACTTTTATACGTCTGTCTGCATTCTTATATGTCTCACATGAGTAACTACAACTTTTATACGTCTGTCTGCCTTCTTACATGTACCATATGAGTAACTACAACTTTTATACGTCTGTCTGCCTTCTTATATGTCTCAAGAGTAACTACAACTTTTATACGTCTGTCTGCATTCTTACATGTTCCACATGAGTAACTACAACTTTTATACGTCTGTCTGCCTTCTTACATGTCTCACATGAGTAATTACAACTTTTATACGTCTGTCTGCCTTCTTACATGTATCACATGAGTAATTACAACTTTTATACGTCTGTCTGTCTTCTTACATGTCTCACATGAGTAATTACAACTTTTACACGTCTGTCTGTCTTGTTACATGTCTCACATGAGTAACTACAACTTTTATACGTCTGCCTGCCTTCTTACATGTCTCATATGAGTAACTACAACTTTTATACGTCTGCCTGCCTTCTTACATGTTTCACATGAGTAATTACAACTTTTATACGTCCGTCTGCCTTCTTACATGTCTCACATGAGTAATTACAACTTTTATACGTCCGTCTGCCTTCTTATTTGTCTCACATGAGTAATTACAACTTTTATACGTCTGCCTGCCTTCTTACATGTCTCACATGAGTAATTACAACTTTTATACGTCTGTCTGCCTTCTTACATGTATCACATGAGTAATTACAACTTTTATACGTCTGTCTGTCTTCTTACATGTCTCACATGAGTAACTACAACTTTTATACGTCTGTCTGTCTTCTTACATGTCTCACATGAGTAATTACAACTTTTATACATCTGTCTGCCTTCTTACATGTATCACATGAGTAATTACAACTTTTATACGTCCGTCTGCCTTCTTATATGTCTCACATGAGTAAGTACAACTTTTATACGTCCGTCTGCCTTCTTACATGTCTCACATGAGTAATTACAACTTTTATACGTCTGTCTGCCTTCTTACATGTCTCACGAGTAACTACAACTTTTATACGTCTGTCTGTCTTCTTACATGTCTCACATTAGTAATTACAACTTTTATACGTCTGTCTGCCTTCTTACATGTCTCACATGAGTAATTACAACTTTTATACGTCTGCCTGTCTTCTTACATGTCTCACATGAGTAATTACAACTTTTATACGTCTGTCTGCCTTCTTACATGTCTCACATGAGTAATTACAACTTTTATACGTCTGTCTGCCTTCTTACATGTCTCACATGAGTAATTACAACTTTTATACGTCCGTCTGCCTTCTTATATGTCTCACATGAGTAAGTACAACTTTTATACGTCCGTCTGCCTTCTTACATGTCTCACATGAGTAATTACAACTTTTATACGTCTGTCTGTCTTCTTACATGTCTCACGAGTAACTACAACTTTTATACGTCTGTGTCTTCTTACATGTCTCACATTAGTAATTACAACTTTTATACGTCTGTCTGCCTTCTTACATGTCTCACATGAGTAATTACAACTTTTATACGTCTGCCTGTCTTCTTACATGTCTCACATGAGTAATTACAACTTTTATACGTCTGTCTGCCTTCTTACATGTCTCACATGAGTAATTACAACTTTTATACGTCTGTCTGCCTTCTTACATGTCTCACATGAGTAACTACAACTTTTATACGTCTGTCTGCCTTCTTACATGTCTCACATGAGTAATTACAACTTTTATACGTCTGTCTGCCTTCTTACATGTCTCACATGAGTAACTACAACTTTTATGCGTCTGTCTGTCTTCTTACATGTCTCACATGAGTAATTACAACTTTTATACGTCTGTCTGCCTTTTTACATGTCTCACATGAGTAACTACAACTTTTATACATCCGCCTGCCTTCTTACATGTCTCACATGAGTAATTACAACTTTTTTACGTCCGTCTGCCTTCTTACATGTATCACATGAGTAATTACAACTTTATACGTCCGTCTGCCTTCTTATATGTCTCACATGAGTAACTACAACTTTTATACGTCTGTCTGTCTTCTTACATGTCTCACATGAGTAATTACAACTTTTATACGTCTGTCTGTCTTCTTACATGTCTCACATGAGTAATTACAACTTTTATACGTCTGTCTGCCTTCTTACATGTCTCACGAGTAACTACAACTTTTATGCGTCTGTCTGTCTTCTTACATGTCTCACATGAGTAATTACAACTTTTATACGTCTGTCTGCCTTCTTACATGTCTCACATGAGTAATTACAACTTTTATACGTGTCTGTCTTCTTATATGTCTCACATGAGTAATTACAACTTTTATACGTCTGTCTGCCTTCTTACATGTCTCACATGAGTAACTACAACTTTTATACGTCTGTCTGCCTTCTTATATGTCTCACGAGTAACTACAACTTTTATACGTCTGTCTGCATTCTTACATGTATCACATGAGTAACTACAACTTTTATACGTCTGTCTGCCTTCTTACATGTATCACATGAGTAACTACAACTTTTATACGTCTGTCTGCCTTCTTACATGTCTCAAGAGTAACTACAACTTTTATACGTCTGTCTGCATTCTTATATGTCTCACATGAGTAACTACAACTTTTATACGTCTGTCTGCCTTCTTACATGTATCATATGAGTAACTACAACTTTTATACGTCTGTCTGCCTTCTTATATGTCTCAAGAGTAACTACAACTTTTATACGTCTGTCTGCATTCTTACATGTTTCACATGAGTAACTACAACTTTTATACGTCTGTCTGCCTTCTTACATGTCTCACATGAGTAATTACAACTTTTATACGTCTGTCTGCCTTCTTACATGTATCACATGAGTAATTACAACTTTTATACGTCTGTCTGCCTTCTTACATGTCTCACATGAGTAATTACAACTTTTATACGTCTGTCTGTCTTGTTACATGTCTCACATGAGTAACTACAACTTTTATACGTCTGCCTGCCTTCTTACATGTCTCACATGAGTAACTACAACTTTTATACGTCTGCCTGCCTTCTTACATGTTTCACATGAGTAATTACAACTTTTATACGTCCGTCTGCCTTCTTACATGTCTCACATGAGTAACTACAACTTTTATACGTCTGTCTGCCTTCTTACATGTCTCACATGAGTAATTACAACTTTTATACGTCTGTCTGCCTTCTTATATGTCTCACATGAGTAACTACAACTTTTCTACGTCTGTCTGCCTTCTTACATGTCTCACATGAGTAATTACAACTTTTATACGTCTGTCTGTCTTCTTACATGTCTCACATGAGTAATTACAACTTTTTTACGTCTGTCTGTCTTCTTACATGTCTCACATGAGTAATTACAACTTTTATACGTCTGTCTGCCTTCTTACATGTCTCACATGAGTAATAACAACTTTTATACGTCTGTCTGCCTTCTTACATGTCTCACATGAGTAATTACAACTTTTATACGTCTGTCTGCCTTCTTACATGTCTCATATGAGTAACTACAACTTTTATACGTCTGTCTGCCTTCTTACATGTCTCACATGAGTAATTACAACTTTTATACGTCTGTCTGCCTTCTTATATGTCTCACATGAGTAACTACAACTTTTATACGTCTGTCTGCCTTCTTACATGTATCACATGAGTAATTACAACTTTTATACGTCTGTCTGCCTTCTTACATGTCTCACATGAGTAACTACAACTTTTATACGTCTGTCTGCCTTCTTATATGTCTCACGAGTAACTACAACTTTTATACGTCTGTCTGCATTCTTACATGTATCACATGAGTAACTACAACTTTTATACGTCTGTCTGCCTTCTTACATGTATCACATGAGTAACTACAACTTTTATACGTCTGTCTGCCTTCTTACATGTCTCAAGAGTAACTACAACTTTTATACGTCTGTCTGCATTCTTATATGTCTCACATGAGTAACTACAACTTTTATACGTCTGTCTGCCTTCTTACATGTATCATATGAGTAACTACAACTTTTATACGTCTGTCTGCCTTCTTATATGTCTCAAGAGTAACTACAACTTTTATACGTCTGTCTGCATTCTTACATGTTTCACATGAGTAACTACAACTTTTATACGTCTGTCTGCCTTCTTACATGTCTCACATGAGTAATTACAACTTTTATACGTCTGTCTGCCTTCTTACATGTATCACATGAGTAATTACAACTTTTATACGTCTGTCTGCCTTCTTACATGTCTCACATGAGTAATTACAACTTTTATACGTCTGTCTGTCTTGTTACATGTCTCACATGAGTAACTACAACTTTTATACGTCTGCCTGCCTTCTTACATGTCTCACATGAGTAACTACAACTTTTATACGTCTGCCTGCCTTCTTACATGTTTCACATGAGTAATTACAACTTTTATACGTCCGTCTGCCTTCTTATTTGTCTCACATGAGTAATTACAACTTTTATACGTCTGCCTGCCTTCTTACATGTCTCACATGAGTAACTACAACTTTTATACGTCTGCCTGCCTTCTTACATGTTTCACATGAGTAATTACAACTTTTATACGTCCGTCTGCCTTCTTACATGTCTCACATGAGTAATTACAACTTTTATACGTCCGTCTGCCTTCTTATTTGTCTCACATGAGTAATTACAACTTTTATACGTCTGCCTGCCTTCTTACATGTCTCACATGAGTAATTACAACTTTTATACGTCTGTCTGCCTTCTTACATGTATTTCATGAGTAATTACAACTTTTATACGTCTGTCTGTCTTCTTACATGTCTCACATGAGTAACTACAACTTTTATACGTCTGTCTGTCTTCTTACATGTCTCACATGAGTAATTACAACTTTTATACGTCTGTCTGCCTTCTTATATGTCTCACATGAGTAAGTACAACTTTTATACGTCCGTCTGCCTTCTTACATGTCTCACATGAGTAATTACAACTTTTATACGTCTGTCTGCCTTCTTACATGTCTCACGAGTAACTACAACTTTTATACGTCTGTCTGTCTTCTTACATGTCTCACATTAGTAATTACAACTTTTATACGTCTGTCTGCCTTCTTACATGTCTCACATGAGTAATTACAACTTTTATACGTCTGCCTGTCTTCTTACATGTCTCACATGAGTAATTACAACTTTTATACGTCTGTCTGCCTTCTTACATGTCTCACATGAGTAATTACAACTTTTATACGTCTGTCTGCCTTCTTACATGTCTCAAATGAGTAATTACAACTTTTATACGTCCGTCTTCCTTCTTATATGTCTCACATGAGTAAGTACAACTTTTATACGTCCGTCTGCCTTCTTACATGTCTCACATGAGTAATTACAACTTTTATACGTCTGTCTGCCTTCTTACATGTCTCACGAGTAACTACAACTTTTATACGTCTGTCTGTCTTCTTACATGTCTCACATTAGTAATTACAACTTTTATACGTCTGTCTGCCTTCTTACATGTCTCACATGAGTAATTACAACTTTTATACGTCTGCCTGTCTTCTTACATGTCTCACATGAGTAATTACAACTTTTATACGTCTGTCTGCCTTCTTACATGTCTCACATGAGTAATTACAACTTTTATACGTCTGTCTGCCTTCTTACATGTCTCACATGAGTAATTACAACTTTTATACGTCTGTCTGCCTTCTTACATGTCTCACATGAGTAATTACAACTTTTATACGTCTGTCTGCCTTCTTACATGTCTCACATGAGTAACTACAACTTTTATGCGTCTGTCTGTCTTCTTACATGTCTCACATGAGTAATTACAACTTTTATACGTCTGTCTGCCTTTTTACATGTCTCACATGAGTAACTACAACTTTTATACATCCGCCTGCCTTCTTACATGTATCACATGAGTAATTACAACTTTTTTACGTCCGTCTGCCTTCTTACATGTATCACATGAGTAATTACAACTTTTATACGTCCGTCTGCCTTCTTATATGTCTCACATGAGTAACTACAACTTTTATACGTCTGTCTGCCTTCTTACATGTCTCACATGAGTAATTACAACTTTTATACGTCTGCCTGTCTTCTTACATGTCTCACATGAGTAATTACAACTTTTATACGTCTGTCTGCCTTCTTACATGTCTCACATGAGTAATTACAACTTTTATACGTCTGTCTGCCTTCTTACATGTCTCACATGAGTAATTACAACTTTTATACGTCCGTCTTCCTTCTTATATGTCTCACATGAGTAAGTACAACTTTTATACGTCCGTCTGCCTTCTTACATGTCTCACATGAGTAATTACAACTTTTATACGTCTGTCTGCCTTCTTACATGTCTCACGAGTAACTACAACTTTTATACGTCTGTCTGTCTTCTTACATGTCTCACATTAGTAATTACAACTTTTATACGTCTGTCTGCCTTCTTACATGTCTCACATGAGTAATTACAACTTTTATACGTCTGCCTGTCTTCTTACATGTCTCACATGAGTAATTACAACTTTTATACGTCTGTCTGCCTTCTTACATGTCTCACATGAGTAATTACAACTTTTATACGTCTGTCTGCCTTCTTACATGTCTCACATGAGTAATTACAACTTTTATACGTCTGTCTGCCTTCTTACATGTCTCACATGAGTAATTACAACTTTTATACGTCTGTCTGCCTTCTTACATGTCTCACATGAGTAACTACAACTTTTATGCGTCTGTCTGTCTTCTTACATGTCTCACATGAGTAATTACAACTTTTATACGTCTGTCTGCCTTTTTACATGTCTCACATGAGTAACTACAACTTTTATACATCCGCCTGCCTTCTTACATGTATCACATGAGTAACTATAACTTTTATACGTCCGTCTGCCTTCTTACATGTCTCACATGAGTAATTACAACTTTTATACGTCCGTCTGTCTTCTTACATGTCTCACATGAGTAATTACAACTTTTATACGTCCGTCTGTCTTCTTACATGTCTCACATGAGTAATTACAACTTTTATACGTCTGTCTGTCTTCTTACATGTCTCACATGAGTAATAACAACTTTTATACGTCTGTCTGCCTTCTTACATGTCTCACATGAGTAATAACAACTTTTATACGTCTGTCTGCCTTCTTAGATGTCTCACATGAGTAATTACAACTTTTATACGTCTGTCTGTCTTCTTACATGTATCACATGAGTAATTACAACTTTTATACGTCTGCCTGTCTTCTTACATGTCTCACATGAGTAACTACAACTTTTATACGTCTGTCTGCCTTCTTACATGTCTCAAGAGTAACTACAACTTTTATACGTCTGTCTGCCTTCTCATATGTCCCACATGAGCAATCACAACTTTTATATGTCTGTCTGCATTCTTATATGTCTCACATGAGTAACTACAGCTTTTATACGTCTCTCTGCCTTCTTACATGTCTCACATGAGTAATTACAACTTTTATACGTCCGTCTGCCTTCTTACATGTATCATATGAGTAATTACAACTTTTATACGTCTGTCTGCCTTCTTACATGTCTCACATGAGTAATTACAACTTTTATACGTCCGTCTGCCTTCTTACATGTATCATATGAGTAACTACAACTTTTATACGTCTGTCTGCCTTCTTATATGTCTCACGAGTAACTACAACTTTTATACGTCTGTCTGCATTCTTACATGTATCACATGAGTAACTACAACTTTTATACGTCTGTCTGCCTTCTTACATGTCTCACATGAGTAATTACAACTTTTATACGTCTGTCTGCCTTCTTACATGTATCACATGAGTAATTACAACTTTTATACGTCTGTCTGTCTTCTTACATGTCTCACATGAGTAATTACAACTTTTATACGTCTGTCTGTCTTGTTACATGTCTCACATGAGTAACTACAACTTTTATACGTCTGCCTGCCTTCTTACATGTCTCACATGAGTAATTACAACTTTTATACGTCTGCCTGCCTTCTTACATGTTTCACATGAGTAACTACAACTTTTATACGTCCGTCTGCCTTCTTACATGTCTCACATGAGTAACTACAACTTTTATACGTCTGTCTGTCTTCTTACATGTCTCACATGAGTAACTACAACTTTTATACGTCCGCCTGCCTTCTTACATGTCTCACATGAGTAACTACAACTTTTATACGTCTGTCTGTCTTCTTACATGTTTCACATGAGTAACTACAACTTTTATACGTCCGTCTGCCTTCTTACATGTATCACATGAGTAATTACAACTTTTATACGTCCGTCTGCCTTCTTACATGTCTCACATGAGTAATTACAACTTTTATACGTCTGTCTGCCTTCTTACATGTCTCACATGAGTAATTACAACTTTTATACGTCTGTCTGCCTTCTTACATGTATCACATGAGTAACTACAACTTTTATACGTCCGTCTGCCTTCTTACATGTATCACATGAGTAATTACAACTTTTATACGTCTGTCTGTCTTCTTACATGTCTCACATGAGTAATTACAACTTTTATACGTCCGTCTGCCTTCTTACATGTATCACATGAGTAACTACAACTTTTATACGTCTGTCTGCCTTCTTATATGTCTCACATGAGTAATTACAACTTTTATACGTCTGTCTGCCTTCTTACATGTCTCACATGAGTAACTACAACTTTTATACGTCTGTCTGCCTTCTTACATGTCTCACATGAGTAATTACAACTTTTATACGTCCGTCTGCCTTCTTACATGTATCACATGAGTAATTACAACTTTTATACGTCTGCCTGCCTTCTTACATGTCTCACGAGTAACTACAACTTTTATACGTCTGTCTGTCTTCTTACATGTATCAGATGAGTAACTACAACTTTTATACGTCTGCCTGCCTTCTTACATGTATCACATGAGTAATTACAACTTTTATACGTCCGTCTGCCTTCTTATATGTCTCACATGAGTAAGTACAACTTTTATACGTCCGTCTGCCTTCTTACATGTCTCACATGAGTAACTACAACTTTTATACGTCCGCCTGCCTTCTTACATGTCTCACATGAGTAACTACAACTTTTATACGTCTGTCTGCCTTCTTACATGTCTCACGAGTAATTACAACTTTTATACGTCTGTCTGCCTTCTTACATGTCTCACATGAGTAATTACAACTTTTATACGTCTGCCTGCCTTCTTACATGTCTCACATGAGTAACTACAACTTTTATACGTCTGCATGCCTTTTTACATGTCTCACATGAGTAATTACAACTTTTACACGTCCGTCTGCCTTCTTACATGTCTCACATGAGTAATTACAACTTTTATACGTCCGTCTGCCTTCTTACATGTCTCACATGAGTAATTACAACTTTTATACGTCTGTCTGCCTTCTTATATGTCTCACATGAGTAACTACAATTTTTATACGTCTGTCTGCCTTCTTACATGTCTCACATGAGTAATTACAACTTTTATACGTCTGTCTGCCTTCTTATATGTCTCACATGTAGGGATGCCCCCCGAAACCCGGTTCTAAACGGGTACCGGTTCTAAATTAGTAAAAACCGGAGCATTTTTAAGATCCGACGTTTTCGGTTCTGCTATCGGTAGTCGGTAGGTACTCGAGAAATCATGGAGTGAGATTTATATTGTGGCAATTGTGTTTTTCGAGGAATTTAAACGTCGCGAACATAATCTTGTTTGCCGTTTTCTCCATCTTTCTGTCTCTCTCTCTTACAGCGCGAGGGGCGGGGCTGTGCTCCACACACTCGCTCACACACGCACAGACAGCTCTGCTCAAGGGCTCATAATGGAGGAGAGAACTAAACGTTCAAAAGTTCGGGTATATTTTTCAAAAGTCGATGACAACAACGCTCGTTGCCACAAGTGCAACAAATCATTTGCCAGTAAGGGTGGCAATACAAGCAATCTGTCGAAACATCTTTTGTCGAAACATGGTATTAATCTGCAGAAATGCAGCGTTTTCCACTGCTTTGCTCGTAGTGTTCCATCCACGTCCACTGCAGGTAAGCCGTATGAGCCATAGATACGGAGCTAGCTAGGCTAATAACGAATTATTACGAATAGGCCAATAAATAAAATATAATTGCTTAGCTAATTGTTTAGCTACAAATATAAAAGCCATAGATACGGAGCTAGCTAGGCTAATAACGAATTATTACGAATAGGCCAATAAATAAAATATAATTGCTTAGCTAATTGTTTAGCTACAAATATATAAGCCATAGATACGGAGTTAGCTAGGCTAATAGCCGGGGACACTATAAGTCAGGAGAGATCACGACTCCTGCCGGAGAAGGCAGATATGTTGATTTTTCTGCAGAAGAACTGTTAGGATAATGTTCTAGGTTCTTGTTTGTTTGAACTTCCGTTAGCCTTTTGCTGTAAAAATTTATTTTTAATATATTTTTTTTCTTTATCTTTATCTACTTTTATTTTTTTTATCTTATTTGTTGTTGTTGAATGTTGATTATAAAGTCTATAATTCAGACGCATTTAAAACATTGCTGCTGCTGTTGCTGCTGAATAAATAATATTTGTTTATATAAAATTATATAATAGAATAATAAAGCAATGTCGATTCTGTTCTTAATTAAGTGTCTTTCTTCTTGCAGAATAATCAAAAAGAACCGATAAGAGTGTCGATAAAGTACCGAACCGATAAGCAGTACCAATAAGAGTAGTAGTATCGATAAAATCCTAACGATACCCATCCCTGCTCACATGAGTAATTACAACTTTTATACGGATGTCTGCCTTCTTACATGTCTCACATGAGTAACTACAACTTTATACGTCTGCCTGCCTTCTTACATGTCTTACATGAGTAATTACAACTTTAGTACTACTGTGTCGACAGTCACTGTTATTAGCTGAGCAATGCTGCAGTATTCTCTGCAACATCTTTAGACACAAATGACGTGAAAGAAGGTTAATCTCTAACAGCCATGATAACATCCCAGTGCTGTGAGACAAACAGGTCGTTTGAATGATAACATCCCAGCTCTAAGAGACCGACAGATCATTTGAATGCATTAGAGAGAAACAGACAGACAGACAGACAACCATATTATGATACAGACAGACAGGAAACACAGTCAGACAGACAGGAAACACGATCAGACAGGCAGGAAACACAATCAAAAAGACAGGAAACAGTAAGACAGGCAGGAAACAGTAAGACAGGCAGGAAACACAGTCAGACAGACAGGAAACAGACAGACAGACAGGAAACACATAGTCAGACAGGCAGAAAACACAGACAGACAGGATACAGTCAGACAGACAGGAAACACACATTCAGACAGACAGGAAACAGTCAGACAGGCACGAAACACAGTCAGACAGACAGGAAACACACAGTCAGACAGACAGGTAACACGGCCAGACAGACAGGAGACACAGCCAGACAGGCAGGAAACACAGTCAGACAGACAGGAAACAGTCAGACAGACAGGAGACACAGCCAGACAGACAGGAAACACAGCCAGACAGACAGAATTGTACTTGTGTTGGGGGTATTTGTCTCTGATAGCAGAAATGAGGATCTTCTCCACTTTCTGGTCTGTTTCCGTCACCAAGTCTGCTGGAGAACTCTTCAGCATCACATCCTTCTGCTGCTTAAAGCCATCAAGCACCATCTGTGACAGAAAGACAGAATGACAGACAGAGACAGACAGATAGCATGACAGACAGAAAGAATGACAGACACACAGACCAGGAGAGACAGACAGAAAGACAGAATGACAGACACAGAATGACAGAAAGACAGACAGACAGACAGACAAAGACACAGAATGACAGAGACAGACAAACAGACAGACAGACAGACAGACACCAGTGTGACAGAGAGATAGAGGAGACTTCAGTGAGAAAGATAGGAAAGGTAATTACAGGGTTTCTTCTGCTCTGAGGTGAATCATCTCAACACACTGTGTCATAGCTGACCATACCAGCTGACTATACTAGATGAACATAAAAGCTGAACATACCAGCTGGCTATACTAGATGAATATACCAGATAACCATACCAGCTAAACATACCAGCTGACCATACTAGATGACCATAGCAGATCGCCATACCAGATCAACACATCAGCTGACCATACTAGATGAACATACCAGATGACCATACCAGCTGACTATACTAGATGAACATACCAGCTGGCTATACTAGATGAACATACCAGCTGACCATAGCTGACCATACCAGCTGACTATACTAGATGAACATACCAGATAACCATACCAGCTGACCATACTAGATGACCATAGCAGATCGCCATACCAGATGAACACATCAGCTGACCATACCAGCTGACCATATTAGATGAACATACCAGCTGACCATACCAGATGACCATACTAGATGAACATACCAGACGACCATACCAGATGAACATACCAGCTGACCATAGCAGATCACCATACCAGATGAAAATATCAGCTGACCATAAAAGATGACCATACCAGCTGACCATACTAGATGAACATACTAGATGACCATAACAGATGAACATACCAGACGACCATAAAAGCTGACCATACTGTATGAACATACTAGATGATCATACCAGATGACCATACCAGCTGACCATACTAGCTGAAGATACTAGATGACCATACCATATCACCATACCAGATGACCATACCAGCTGACAATACTAGATGAACATACCAGCTGACCATACTAGATGAACATACCAGCTGACGATACTATATGAACATACTAGATGACCATACCAGATGAACATACCAGCTGACCATACCAGCTGACCATACTAGATGAACATACCAGCTGACCATACTAGATGAACATACCAACTGACCATACTAGATGACCATACCAGATCAACATACCAGATGACCATACCAGTTGAACATACCAGATGACCACACTAGATGAACATACCAGCTGACCATACCAGATTAACATACCAGATGACCATACCAGTTGAACATACCAGATGAACATACTAGATCACCATACCAGCTGACCATACCATATCACCATACTAGATGAACATACCAGCTGACCAACCTAGATTAACATACCAGCTGACCATACTAGATGAACATACCAGATGACCATACCAGCGGACCATACTAGATGACCATACCAGCTGACCATACTAGATGACCACACCAGCTGACCCTACTAGATAAACATACCAGATGACCATAAATCAAATCAAATAAATTTTATTTGTATAGCCCAATATCACAAATTACCATACTAGATGAACATAGTAGATCACCATTCCAGATGAACATACCAGCTGACCATACCAGTTGAGCATACCAGATCACCATACTAGATGAACATACCAGATGACCACACTAGATGAACATACCAGCTGACCATACGAGATGAACATACCAGCTGACCATACCAGATGTGAGAAAGGAACTGTTCCGTTCTCCCACATATTAGACAACACAATTGTTCAAATATTCTTCAGCTCTTCACACATCTTCTACAGACAAAAACTGAATGTCATTCATATCACTTCAAACCATCCGTGGCTTTGCCACAAAATACACAAATGCAGTTTACCTGACTAACTTGTTTAGCGATGGCGATGCCAAAGTTCATGCATTCAGTCCACTCGGCCATGATGCAGATGTTAAGCAGCTTGGAGTCGTCTGCTGGAGAGGACAGACCATCTTAAAAACAAACTCACAGCTGACGGAAACAGCTGGAGACAATCTCAAATAATTACAATCCTGCAGTCATATGAAGCACATATTATGAAGAGCCAGTTCGACCACCTCATGTCCATCACGATGGAGCCTCATGAACTGAAAAGCATGGCTCTATTGTCCAGAGCAGCAGAATGAGACCCCCCTGAAAAGGATTGTACTGTCCAGAGCGGCAGAATGAGACCCCCGAGAAGGATTGTACTGTCCAGAGCAGCAGAATGAGACCCCGCTGAGAAGGACTGTAGTGTCCAGAGCGGCAGAATGAGACCTACCTGAGAAAGATTGTACTGTCCAGAGTGGCAGAATGAGACCCACCTGAGAAGGTTTGTACTGTCCAGAGCGGCAGAATGAGACCTACCTGAGAAGGATTGGGCTCCTCTGGAAGATGCGGAGAGTGAAGCTGTACATTGACATTTATACAAACTGACCGATTTATCATAGCAACACCTTTTCTCTCAGAGCCAACCAATGGGAAGGCTGTGCATCAACAGGCTCCTCCTCTAGACTGGGCCTTCCTCACATCACCACCATCACCACTGTCTTCCTCACTGTCAGAAATGCATAATGCCCTACAAGTGATATGGGAAATGTGGGTGAAGATTGTGTATCGGCATGACGGCAGCAGTGCAGGCACGGGAGACAAGGTGTTCCCAGCAGCTGATAGGCCGCTGGACTCCTTCCTGTTCTGATAAAGCAGGACGAACCTTTACTGGCGTCACCTCCACATACACAGACTGAAAAGACATGCTGAAGATCTGCTGAACTGAAAACAGAGCTCTCAAAATAGCTCGTATGGGTCCCACTCGCAGCATGTGGATTCAGTTTCTGGAGGTCACGAGGACTCTAATGTTGTGACTGATTAGCTGCTGCAAGGCACATGGACGAACACACACACACACACAGCACACCCCTCCTCATTTACCACCACCTCCTCACATCTAATTCTATTTGGCCTGCCTGATTCTGTGTGTGTGAGTGAGTGAGTGAGTATGTGTGTGTGTGTGTGTGTGAGTGAGTGTGTGAGTAAGTGTGTGTGAGTGAGTATGTGTGCGTGTGTGAGTATGTGTGTGTGTGAGTGAGTGTGTGTGTATGTGTGTGTGTGAGTGAGTGTGTGTGAGTGAGTGTGTGTGAGTGAGTGTGTGAGTGAGCGAGTATGTGTGTGAGTGTGTGTGAGTATGTGAGTGAGCGAGCGAGTGAGTGTGTGTGTGTGTGTGAGAGTGAGTATGTATGTGTGTGTGTGTGAGTGAGTATGTGTGTGTGTGTGAGTGTGTGTGTGCGTTTGTGTGTGTGTGATTGAGTATGTGTGTGTGTGAGTGTGTGTGTATGTGTGTGTGTGAGTGAGTGTGTGTGAGTGTGTGTGTGTGAGTGTGTGTGAGTGTGTGAGTGAGCGAGCGAGTGTGTGTGTGTGAGAGTGAGTATGTATGTGTGTGTGTGAGTAAGTGTGTGTGTGAGTATGTGTGTGTGTGTGTGTGCGTTTGTGTGTGAGTGAGTGAGTGAGTGTGCGTGAGTGTGTGTGTGTGAGTGAGTGTGTGTGAGTGAGTGAGTGTGTGAGCGAGCGAGTATGTGTGTGAGTGTGTGTGAGTGAGTGTGTGTGTGTGTGAGTATGTGAGTGAGCGAGCGAGTGAGTGTGTGTGTGTGTGAGAGTGAGTATGTATGTGTGTGTGTGTGCATGCATGAGTGTGTGTGTGTGTGTGTGTGAGTGAGGGTGTGAGTATGTGTGTGTGTGTGTGTGTTTTGGCTGGGGGGATTCATGATGATTACACAGTGTTCAAAAACACATCAGCAGTTGCATTAGCTGCAGCCACTGGGTCAAACCTTCTGATACGCACATCAGTAAAACAAGCAGAGCTCTGATCTCAGATCAGTAAAAAAAGCGGAGCTCTGATCTCAGATCAGTAAAACGAGCGGAGCTCTGATCTCAGATCAGTTTTGCCCAGCCATCCAGCTGCAAGTGTAAATAACTAGCTGGAATGTGGCCCATTACCTTCTCCGTGGCTCAGTCATGCTCGGTTGACCTGAACTAAGCTCCATTTCCTTGTAAAAAAAATGGAGGGACAGAGCTTCAGGAATCTAGGCCAAGCTCCCCCGTGGCTTCAAGGCTAGACTTTATGCAGAGCACCACCTAGAGGCTCCACATCCTGACAAGTCCACCATTCAAGTCAAGTTTATTTGTATAGCCCAGATTCACAAGGTAGCCCCGAAGGGCTTTACAGTCAGTAATATATACGACAGTACATGACGTGGACCACCAGTCAACGGCCACATCTCCCAGCGGTCCACCTGTCCTGGAGATAGGGCAGTTTGATGGAAGACAGTGAGGATTCTGATGTAAAAGAGAACTTTACATGACAAGTGTAAGTTTAATATTCCCTATCACACACATGGGTCAGCACAAACTGCTTGTGAGATGAGGCCGTTGTGTCAGATAAGGACGTTGCCCTTACAATAGGAAGTACTTGTTCTTCCAGATAATCTTCCAGACAGAGCAGAAAGTCGTGTCTCATCCCTCTCTATCACGTCTTTGCATGATGTCAGCTGTCTGAGCTCACAGATAACAGCAGAAGTTATTATAACTCATTATACAGGTCTGCAGAAACAAGCAAAAGTTATTCAAAAGTGAGACCTCTTTATAAACCATATGATCCATGCTGGTTCACAACATTTACTTGTACAATATCTCATAATGATTTGTGAAATACCAACAAACACTGCTGTTATCAAAGCTTTAAAGCTTTAAGACTGGATAGCCTTTTACCCACTTACACAGCCACACTTTAGTATTAACAGATGGCCCAGGCTGCGGTTAAGCCTGCCTGCCTGCCTGCTATGAGCCACATCTTACACATGTTGCTGGTTTCCCTCATCGTACGAGCCTACTGGAGAGAACTGCTTCTGAGAAGGCTGTGACGCTCAACATTTCCTCTTTGTATATGTAACCCGTGGAAATAGGTACCACACAGGACACAATCACTACTTTTGGGGTTCTTTATTTTTTTGTGTTATCACCCTAAATTGAAGGGTTTAGAAAGATTTCAAACAAATACAAAAAAACTCAAAAACAAATCAAAATACGGAAGTGGGCTTATCAATTCCATTTCCCTTCACAGGGACCTCCAAGTTGAGCTTCTGGCTTTGCTCAAAAACCCTAATATCCTGCTAATCACGTGTGGACTTCCTCAAACAGTCTGTGCATCCCACGACATTCATCGCGCTATTTGCACCCATGGATTTCATTAGATGGACTCAGAATGCATTTCGCCTGCATCTCCCAGCTTACTCAACCGGGAAAAGGACCAGAATCCCCTGAGCACAAGAAGAAGAAATTCGCCAATCTCGCCCTCTAGTGGCACCAGATCGTAACAGCTAAGACTTAAGCCTTTTTGTGATCTCTGTTGTTCCCTTAGGTACAATCTCACTTTTCACCATTGGGGTTTACAGGAAACCTACTCACACAGACCAATATCTACTTTTCGACTCACACCACCCTCTGGAACACAAACTGGGCGTCATCAGAACTCTGCAACACAGAGCTGACAATGTGCCCAGCAGCACTCAGGCCCAACGGGAAGAACACAAACACCTGAGGGGAGCTTTAAAAACCTGCGGCTACCCCAGTTGGACCTTTGTGAAAACTGCAACACGTTCCAGAAAGACCAACCAGGTGAGCGACGAGGAGAAAAGGAACAGAAGGAATAGCACAGTCATCCCGTATGTTTCTGGGGTCTCCGAGAAACTCAGCAGAACTTTCAACAAATACCGCATCCCGGTATACTTCAAACCCAGCAACACACTCCGACAAAGACTGGTTCATCCCAAAGACCGTGTACCACACACCCGGAAAAGCAATCTGGTGTATGCTGTACAATGCAATGAGGATTGCACTGACCTATACATAGGAGAAACCAAACAACCACTACACAAACGGATGGCCCAACACAGAAGGCCAAACTCCTCAGGACAAGACTCAGCAGTCTATCTACACCTAAAGGAGAAGACACACTCCTTCCAGGACAGCAACGTACACATTTTGGACAGAGAAGATAGATGGTTTGAAAGAGGGGTGAAGGAAGCCATCTATGCGAAACTGGAAAAACCATCCCTCAACAGAGGAGGAGGTCTGCGACACCACCTATCTCCCACTTACAATGCCGTCCTTTCATCTCTACCCAAGAGAATCAAGAAGCCTAGCCTCCAAGAACAACAGTCGCTCACTAACGGCTCCAACGACTCTCATGACCACTGAACAATGAAGTCGAAACTAACACCCCCAACCCCCGTCGCTGCTAAACAAATGCAAATCAATAGCTCCGATGGCGACGGGCGTGGCTGGACATCGGAGCACAGGAGAGCCACTCATATCAATAGCTCCGATAACGACGGGCGCGGCCAAACATCGGTACACAAAAGAGCCACTCATATCTATGGCTCTGTTAGCGACGGGCGTTGCTTAACATCGGATCACAAAGAGCCACGTATATCAATAGCTCCGACAACGACTCCTAGAGGATAAATTCTGAGTCTCATCAGCAGCCAGTCAGACTAGCTTGGTCTAGTCAGAAAGGCACGAACCGAGGAAGCCTCTTGGGTGAGAGGCGAAACGTCTTCACAGATATATTCCAAGTCCAGTTGCACTTGATTCAACTCCTTCGGACAGTCGGAGGTCAGTGTCGGTGATACTGTTCTCCTGAGGCAGGACAAAACTGACAAGTTCTCCACCACATTCAACGTGACACCGCACAAGATCATCAGCAGGACCAGAAACAAAGTCGTAGTGGAATCACCAACAGGAGCACGATATTCGAGAAACACCACCTTTGTTAAGATATACGAAGGAAATAGACTGAACAAGGGACATTTCAAGAAAAGGGGGAAATACAGGAAGCCGAGGATACAGAAATCAGAGAGGCAACAGAAGAACACACACACGCCACTGATACTCACGAGTCCACAAACCGAGCATGACTCTGACATACAAATACAGGCAGGTGTGCCAGACAGGCCGCAAAGCATCAAGCGAACACCCAGTAGACTGTCTGTTTTAAAGTGATGAGTGATTCTCACTAGTTAATGTGTTTGAAAAAAAAAGAAGAAAAGAGTTTTACAATGTGTTTGGAAAAAAAAGAGTTTCTACAATGTTTCTGAATTGGGGATGTCATTTTGTGTGAACTGATGCTTGAAAGTACCTACAACCTCCCAGGAGAGAGACAGTGGATTGAGAGGAGAGATAAATGGCTCTTGGACACAACCCAGAATGAAGTCATTCAACAGTATGCCTGCGCCATTCAACGTGAGATTGTATCCCGTGCCAGAAAGAGTCCGTACTCTGGACTACCAGCTGATGGTACCACCGACTCCAGTACAGTAGAGCAGTTCTCATTGACGCTGCAGTATGTGGATGAGAAACTGGAGATTCACTCTGAATTCACTGGATTTTACAATGCCCCCGACAGCAGCGGAGCGACCCTGTTCAAGAGCATCAAAGATGTCTTTCTCAGGCTGAATGTCCCAGCTGAGCGTCTCCATGGAAATTGTTTTGATGGAGCTTCTAACACGTCAGGACTGTTTTTGGGTGTTCAGGTACGGCTAAAAGAAACATGCCCTGAGTCCCTCTTCGTCCACTGTGCCAAACATTCACTTGACCTAGTTCTTCAGGAGGCTGCATGTGAGGTGGGTCTCATCGCTGATTCAGTGAGCTTTGTTCAGGGCATAACGGTGGTAATCTGTGAATCAGCAAAACGCAAGGAGCTCTATGAGTCCATGTTTGGCTGCAATGAGATAGTTACCATACTGGCCATATGTCCAACAACATGGTGCATATGAGCAATAGCTATCAAACGTGCGTGTAGTGCCTACAGAGAAATCATCAAAACACTGGAGCAGCTTAAGGATGACAAAAGTGTGAGGGGAGAGACCAGAGCTAAGATCGGAGGCCTGCTCAAGAAAGCAATGAAGGCTAAAACCTACTATGGCCTCTTCAGTCGAGAAGCAATATTCGAGCCGTGTGAGTCGGAGGCCAGGAGTTTGCAGCATACCAAAGCCAGCGCAGTTGGCGCCCTTGAGTGTGCCGAACTGCTTAGAAGGTGCATGGAGGCCCTTCAGCATGATACAGTGGTGGATAAAGTGCTACAACAAATTGTATCCACAGCGGGACTTAAAATGCCAGGCAAGCAAAGGGTGACAAAAACCCCAGCCCATTATCGACACACAGCAGAGGCAGAGGCAGACACACAAGTTGCACAACACTTGTGGAGACGAGAGTTCTATGAAGCTGTGGCCTTGGTCACAGCAGAAGTAAAGAGGAGATTTGATCAAGATGGTATGAAAACAGCAGCTCTCAGAGAAAAGGTGCTTATTAAGGCAGCCAACAAGGAAGAAATAGTGGATATAGAGTCCCTTCACCTTCCCTTGCACTTTGACAAAGCCCGACTGGAGACCCAGCTGAAAATGATGGGAGACCTCTGCAGTGATTCTCCCAAGACAGTAAAAGACATCACAACAACCATGTCGAAACTCCATCCACTAACAAGGGTTCTTTTGAACGAAGCTGAAAACCTCATCAAACTCTGCTGAAGTCTCCCCATCTCAGCTGCTTCATCGAAGAGGAAATTTCAGCTCTCTGCCGTCTGAAGACGCGGTTACACACAACTATGGTGCAAAAAAGACTGACCCACCTTGCTCTGATGCATGTTCATGGAGATATATTGGACAGTTTGGACACTGATGCCCTCATGAGGGACTTAATCAGCACCAACCCGGAGAGAAAGGCCACGTCTGGAGTTCTGCATGCAGGCTGGCAGTAAGGCAAGACAATTACATATTTCTTGATGGAGATTGTGGCTGATAGGTCTATGTGTATGGGTTGATTTTGATATGCTGCCGCCGTGCAGCCTGCAGTTGTGTTTTGGAGATTGTGCTTTTGCTATAGGCATACATATGACATGTGTTTATGTGTTTATGCTGCCACCGAGCAGTCTGCATTTGTGTGGTGATGTGCCTTTATGTGTCATGCATAAATGAGTATTGATGTTCAGCATCATGGTCGGCGTACAAGCACTCCGCATAGAAAAGCAGCGCCCATAACGTTAGGCCTGGCACCACCGTGTGTGTGTGTGTGTGTGAGAGAGAGAGCGAGAGCGAGAGAAAGAGACTATTTGTCCCTCAGCAGCAACTAATCTCGCATTCTAGTCATTTATCAATGTTTTACTTAAGCGTCTAGGCTATACACAGTCATAACGTCAATCTTGGCAAAACTCGACCCCCCTCTGCTCAAAATACATTTCCGCGGCTATGGCTCTTTCCAATTTTACATGCGTTCTCACTGTATTCACGCTGGACGTTAATGCTGCCACTCAGTCTTTTGGCCACCCAGTTCCGCGTTACCGCTGTGAGTTCCGTATCTGTGACGTCACCCGCATACCCTCTATTGGGGAGAAAAAGGGGGGAAATTGAAAAAAAAAAAAACTCAAGACAATACATCACAGTAAATAATTACTTCTTCGTCTGATACCTGCAATTCTGTGGAATTCTTCTTTGACGAGTCTTGTGGGTCTGTGACTTGGGAACACCACAAAAGCATCCAGTAAAGGTTTCAGTGCAAGAGTCACATTTCTGACAGCGCGACAGACTGTTGCCTTGGAAATAAGCTCAGTGTCACCGATGTTTTATAGAAAACTCTCATTGACAATGGGAGTTTTCTATAAAATAAATAAATGAATAAACAAATAAATACAACGAACTGTAAGACAAAGAATTTGTTCCAAACTGAGAGCATGTCCACAATGTGTCACATGAACGATATGAGGGCAGAGAATATTTTTCAGATAAATGATCTATTGTGCAGAAAAATGGTAACGCTCAAACAGATTATCGGGGAATGGTAAAACGTCCAAGCGGAGTCTGATCACCCTCTCCCGGCAGAGATTTCTGTGGAGTATTTGAGCTTCAATGGCTCTTCAAGAAAAGGACACGCCATGTGTGACACTTCCTTCTTTCACTCTGCAGGTTTCAGCTAAAGAGGAGGAGAAACTCAACCTGCCAGCGAGCAGGCTAGCCTCACGGAATATGTTGCCATAGTAACTGTTACAGGCATGTTAATACTGAGTCTATAGTGACACCTACTGGTGAAGTGAGTTGACCTCGTTGCCATGACGATATATTCGGTATGTACATAGATATCTGGTATGTGGGGAGTTCCATGATTGAATAAAAAATGCTGAGCTGAAACATGGTGTCAGAAGCCGTTTAGCTACCAAATAAACTAATAACTCCACGCCATGGCGAGTAATAGCACTCCGGCGTCCGAGGGCATGCAAATGTCTGGCGATTTAGCAAAGAATTGGGAAGTTTTTCGAGCAGAGTTCGAGGATTTTTTTTTTGCTAGCAAAGGGTCTACATGAGAAGCTGAGTGAAGTGCAGGCAGCCTCACTGAGATGGCTAATGGGTAACGAGTGACGTCATATTTACATGCACAACCTCATGTAGCGTGGTCTCTGCGTTGTGTAGTTTGTTGGTGTGACTGACAACGCTATGACGACCAGGTAAATGAGATTGTATTTATTGCCATCAGGAGCCTGTATGAAAACAGTACACAGCAGTGAATATACAGGTCTCCTTCCGCATACAGTGCCCACAGCCGTCTCTTTCAAAGGCCAGAGCAAAAGGACGACAAATTATTTTTTCATTACAAGTTCTTTTTGTTAACATAAATGATACTACTACTACTACTACTTTCGGCTGCTCCCGTTAGGGGTCGCCACAGCGGATCATCCGTTTCCATTTCTTCCTGTCTTCTGCGTCTTCCTCTGTCACACCAGCCACCTGCATGTCTTCCCTCACCACATCCATAAACCTCCTCTTTGGCCTTCCTCTTCTCCTCTTCCCTGGCAGCTCCATATTCAGCATCCTTCTCCCAATATACTCAGCATCTCTCCTCCACACATGTCCAAGCCATCTCAATCTTGCCTCTCTTGCTTTGTCTCCAAACCGTCCAACCTGAGCGGTCCCTCTAATATACTGGTTCCTAATCCTGTCCTTCTTCGTTACTCCCAGTGAAAATCTTAGCATCTTCACCTCCGCCACCTCTGCCTCCTGTCTTTTCATCAGTGCCACTGTCTCCAAACCATATAACATAGCTGGTCTCACAACCATCTTGTAAACTTTCCCTTTAACTCTTGCTGGTACCCTTCTGTCACACATCACTCCTGACACACTTCTCCACCCACTCCAACCTGCCTGCACTCTATTTTCACCTCTCTACTGCACTCCCCGTTACTTTGGACAGTTGACCCCAAGTATTTAAACTCAAATGCCTTCGTCACCTCCACTCCTTGCATCCTGACCATTCCACTGTCCTCTCTCTCATTCACGCATAAGTATTCCGTCTTTCTCCTACTGACTTTCATTCCTCTTCTCTCCAGTGCATACCTCCACCTCTCCAGGCTCTCCTCAACCTGTACCCTACTCTCGCTACAGATCACAATGTCATCCGCGAACATCATCGTCCATGGAGACTCCTGCCTGATCTTGTCCGTCAACCTGTCCATCACCATTGCAAACAAGAAAGGGCTCAGAGCCGATCCTTGATGTAATCCCACCTCCACCTTGAACCCATCTGTCATTCCAACCACACACCTCACCATTGTCACACTTCCCTCATACGTATCCTGCACCACTCCTACATACTTCTCTGCAACTCCTGACTTCCTCATACAATACCGCACCTCCTCTCTCGGCACTCTGTTATAAGCTTTCTCTAAATCTACAAAGACACAATGCAACTCTTTCTGGCCTTCTCTATACTTCTCAATCAACATTCTCAAAGCAAACATTGCATCTGTGGTGCTCTTTCGTGGCATGAAACCATACTGCTGCTGCTGATCATCACCTCTCCTCCTCTTAACCTAGCTTCTATTACTCTTTCCCATATCTTCATGCTGTGACTGATCAACTTTATACCTCTGTAGCTGTTACAGTTCTGCACATCGCCCTTGTTCTTGAAAATCGGTACCAGTATGCTTCTTCTCCACTCCTCAGGCATCCTCTCACTTTCCAAGATTGTGTTAAACAATCTAGTTAAAAACTCCACTGCCATCTCTCCTAAACATCTCCATGCCTCCACAGCTATGTCATCAGGACCAACTGCCTTTCCATTCTTCATCCTCTTCATAGCTGCCCTCACTTCCTCCTTGCTAATCCGCTGAACTTCCTGATTCACTATCCCTACATCATCCAACCTTCTCTCTCTCTCATTTTCTTCATTCATCAGCCCCTCAAAGTATTCCTTCCACCTTCTTAGCACACTCTCCTCGCTTGTCAGCACATTTCCATCTCTTATCCTTGATTGCCCTAACTTGCTGCACATCCTTTGCAGCTTGGTCCCTCTGTCTAGACAATCGGTACAAGTCCTTTTCTCCTTCCTTAGTGTCTAATCTGTCATACAACTCACCATACGCCTTTTCCTTTGCCACCTCTCTCTTTGCTTTATGCTGCATCTCCTTGTACTCCTGTCTACTTTCTTCATCTCTCTTACTATCCCACTTCTTCTTTGCCAACCTTTTCCTCTGTATAATTTGCTGTACTTCCTCATTCCACCACCAAGTCTCCTTGTCTTCCTTTCTCTGTCCTGATGACACACCAAGTACCTTCCTAGCTGTCTCCCTCACTATTTCTGCAGTGGTTGTCCAGCCATCTGGCAACTCTTCACTACCACCCAGTGCCTGTCTTAACTCCTGCCTGAACTCCACACAACAGTCTTCCTTCTTCAACTTCCATTTGATCTTCGGCTGTGTCTTCACTCGCTTCCTCTTCTTGGTCTCCAAAGTCATCCTACAGACCACCATCCGATGCTGCCTAGCTACGTTCTCCCCTGTCACCACCTTGCAGTCTCCAATCCCTTTTAGAGGGCGCCTTCTATATAAGATATAGTCCACCTGTGTGCACTTTCCTCCACTCTTGTACGTCACCCTGTGTTCCTCCCTCTTCTTGAAATATGTATTCACCACAGCCATTTCCATCCTTTTCGCAAAATCGACCACCATCTGTCCTTCCACATTTCTCTTCTTGACTCCATAACTTCCCATCACCTCTGTTCCCTTCACCAACATGTCCATTGAAGTCCGCTCCAATCACCACTCTCTCCTCCTTGGGTACCCTCTCCACCATGTCGTCCAACTCACTCCAGAATTCTTCTTTCTCTTCCATCTCACACCCAACTTGCGGGGCATATGCGCTGATAACATTCAGCAATAAACCTTCAATTTCCAGCTTCATACTCATCACTCTGTCTGACACTCTCTTCACCTCCAGCACGCTCTTGACATACTCTTCCTTCAGAATTACCCCTACCCCATTACTCCTCCCATTCACACCATGGTAGAAGAGTTTGAACCCACCTCCGATACTCCTGGCCTTACTCCCCTTCCACCTGGTCTCTTGCACACACAGTATGCCTACCTTTCTTCTTTCCATCATGTCAGCCAGCTCTCTCCCTTTACCAGTCATAGTGCCAACATTCAAAGTTCCAACTCTCACCTCCACATGCCTACCCTTCCTCCTCTCTAGCTGCCTCTGGACATGCTTTCCCCCTCTCCTTCTCCTTCGCCCAACAGTAGCATAGTTTCCACCGACACCCTGCTGGTTAACAGTACCGGTGGCGGTCGTTGGTAACCCGGGCCTCGACCGATCCGGTATGTAAGTCTTATTTATGATCCGCATATTTGATTTGGCAAAGATTTTACGCCGGATGCCCTTCCTGACGCAACCCTCCCCATTTGTCCGGGCTTGGGACCGGCACTAAGGATGCACTGGCTTGTGCATCCTCAGTGGCTGGGTTTTAACATAAATGATACAAAACCCATATAAAATGGTATACAAAATAGCTTGCAATTCTCCTTTAAAATAAAGAAATAACATAAAATCAAAATAACAACCCCCCCCATACCTGAATGAAAACAGTACACAGCAGTGAATATACAGGTCTCCCTCCGCATACAGTACCCACAGCCTATATATTTTGATGCAGTAAAGTGGGGTAACATGAAAAACAAATTAGATTTGTTTTTCTTTGACTACTTTCTCAGCAGATGCCATCAGTAGAACAGAAATAAATAGACACATAACATAGATGCACTTGAACACTTACCTGTATCACTGTCACAGGCTTGACAAGCAGTGTCTTCGGCAGGGTTTGGAGAAGCAGTGTCCTCAGTAGGGTTTGAGCTGCAGGCTTGCGGAGCATCCTGTTCCTCACTTCTGGTTCTGTAAAAAAAGTTCAGTTTGACAATCATTTAGTTAGAAACAGAAACACAAATTAATTAATAAATGCTGTATTTATAATTTTAAACAGACAGAAAGCGGGAATCCTGGGGTGGGTTTTGATACAAAATTAAATGCATTCATTCAGTGTAGCCTAGCAATCCAAATGCATTCATGTACATATTTCTTGATCAATCTATGAAATTAAAAGCTGTGTGTAAACTGCGTGGTAGAAAGAAATGTCATGTACTTTCAAACTCAATAAAATTGTTAATGTTACTTTGATTGCTCGTCACCTTTTTGTTGGAGGCTTTCGGCAACCTCCATAATGTTCCTTCCTTTAGACAGTTGCAGGGATAGCAGCTATGGGATTCGGATATTCAGGTGTAGGTTGTCCATTCACTAAATGCTAAAAGATAACAGTTGATAGTTAAGAGCATGCATACCTTCGCAACCAACGTTACCAGCTAGTTTCTTTTATGTGCTAAATTTGCTGTGATACTTCCCCTTTCTCTGAACTAGCTAGCTAGCAGCACTATGGGCGTCTGTATAAGAGACTAGGGTTGTCAGATGTAACGTTAGCTAGCAACTTCTCTACATTTGAAAAGATGTTGCTGATTGAGAGGATGGAAGAGTTTGGGGCACTGAGATGATAACATAACTCATAACATACAAAGTTAGGTATAAGGTTTGGTGGAACTGGACTAAAATCTAACGAGCATTGTTAGTACTAGATAGCTAACCTAGCTAGCTAGGCTAGCTAACGTTAGCGAGCTTACCTTGGAGCAAACAAATGTGTTTTTGTTTATCCTCGATGGATTCAGCTGTAAGTGAGGTCTTCCACACTGTTTGATCCACATTCGACATTTTTCCTGTTGTGTTTTAGGCTTAGGAAAAGCCCAAAATACGACCCCACCCTCCAAACTTTTAGGATATCTGCTGTCTGATTTGCAGGTACCGTAAGCGCACCGCTTCGGCATTTCCTCGATAGCTTGCCAGACCTCCCCTGCTTAGTAACGGTTACTAACGTAGGATTGGACAGTGGCTGTTCCAGGGCGGGGCTGAGCGAAGGGTCAATTGATTCGCCAGCAACGCTATTTTCAGTACATGAGTGGGCAACAGCACCCTCTAGTGGACATCCTACCAACGCACTCCCACACTAGAACGCCATGCGCAGTTACCATCACATTTTCCACACTAAATCCACGTAAATGAACAGAATAGTTGAGAATTGCAACACAAAACACAAACTAGTTAACGGTTAATACCACTACCGTCGATGGCAAATGAGAAACAGTATTTACAGGGTAATTTACCAAAACTCTTAACAGCACATAGAATGCACACCGTCCCTTCCAAAGTCCAGAGCTAAAGGGAAGGCACCACGCGTGAACGAAGAGCTTCCGCCACAACGGAATAGTCCATTATATAATAGCTTATTCATAACGCCAAATATCAGCTTTGAAATGTTATGACCGGATTCCATCAACTTTATAATGACTTCCGAAATGTACGTTGACCATTAGATGTGTATTAGTGCGTTGTAAGAAGTTAATATGAAACCAAGAAGTCACCCACATAAACAAAACCAGTTGGTATCGTCATTTGCGCTAGAACTTCCGCTCTGTGACCTTTCACAATAAGAGAGCAGTCATTCTTATTATGCATATCAAATTAAAGACTCAGTCCACAACCTACCGTAACAAGGTCACTCTGCTACGCCTACACTCACGTTGAGCACGGATCAAAAGAAAGAGCCAGCTGCTATCTTGGAGGCTTTGGGGGATTACTTCGAGCCGGCGAAAAACATCATCTGCGAGAGGTACGTGTTCGGGTGTTGCAACTAAGAAACGGATGAACCGATTGACAGTTTCGTAACGAGGCTAAGGGCAAGAGCAGCGCCACGCGAGTTCGGAGGGCTGAAGGACGAGCTGGTTGGAGACGAGCTGACTGGAGACGAGCTGACTGGAGACGAGCTGACTGGAGACGAGCTGACTGGAGACAGGCTGGCGCTTGCTTGGTGTTGCGGCTGAGAAGGTCAGGAGGCGCTTGCCGCTGGGGAAAGGCAGGGACGTCATGGAGGGCTCACAAGTGCACACAGGCGGGGTGAATGCCGTGGACAAGCAAAACGAGAAACGTAAAACTCAGGGAAAAATGGTGGGGAGAGACCCACATTGGACCTGTAAATATTGTGGAAACAGTCACAAGCGGGGCAGAGAGCAATGCCCAGCCCGTGGTAAGACGTGCCGATCATGCGGCGTTTCAAATCACTTTGCCAAAGTATGTCAGGCTAGTAGCAAGTCGGACAAAATAAAAGTGAATGTGCTAGAAGATGTTGAACAAGGGGAAGGGGACTCAGATACTGATGATAGACTGTTCCTAGCCACTGAGTGCATTAGCACTGTGAAATCCCAGGGGCTCAAATGGTTTGTGCACCTGCGTCTGAATAAGAAAAGGCAGGCATGTCAGATAGATAGCGGCACCACTTGCAATGTTATGAGTAGCAAGATCAGAGAGAAGCTGTCACCCGGAACAGCGTTACACCCGAGCACAACCAAGCTGGAACTGTATTCCGGGCAAATTACGCCACCACAGGGGAGATTCCACACAGATTGTGTCATTCGAGGAGAAAAGCACAGCCTTGTCTTTGAGATAGTTGAAAGCAAGAGCCTCTCCTCTCTCCTCTCTTCACGAGCTTCACGAGCTTCACAATCCCTGATGAGCTGAATAAAGTAGAAGCAAGTCAGGGTGGGCCTCTTACAAAAGAACAGCTGTTAAAAGACTACAACGATGTCTTTAATGACCCAATCGTGACACACACTTCACCAGTAGGTGTCACTAAATGTACACGACTTCACCCGAAACGAGTAAAATACAAGTTAATACAAAGATAGTATAATGATTCACTATCTCCATATTCAGATGTGAGGCTGCACCGTAGATGATGACACTATGTGGTGCTCTATAGTATCCCTTGGCAAGATTTTCTGTTGTTCGGTGGCACAGCGTAGCTGAGACGGCCGCAGAAGAATCCTGTTGCTTTTTGCCAGAACCGCTGCCGAGTTGACTGAGCGGAGCCACCATCGTTTACCCTTTCCGGGTACTGACAGCTGGGTAGACTGTGCCCGGGGATTTGAATTCAGAGTTACCTTCTCCTAGCCTTTGCCTAAAGAGGCATCAACCCACAAGGCAGCAGGTGGATTTGAAATCAAAGTTCCCTTCTCCTATCCCAATGTGTTGACTGGACTGGGCACCATGGGAAGTACCATACAGGCATGCAGGAGGACCAGATCTATCAGTAGGCATGTCGTCCTTAGCCAAAGGGCCCTTGCCGAGGTAAGGTGCTACCCCTCTACAGCCTGCGGTTGCAGTTTAGCGTCTTACCCAGGACAAGTCACTAAAGACTCAGTGTTAACATATGCCTGTAACGTCTCCCTTCCTTTAGCTTTGGAACATAATTGTAATCAAATGCTTAATGTAAACAATTTCCTCCAACTTCTCCAAGGTGTATTGTATTGCATTTCAGATTGTAATAATAGGCAAGGAAAGGAAATTCTGTGAATTAACTTTGAATTTGAACTTGCACATTTACCGTAATGGCATAGCATTACATAATGCATTTACCTTGTGCATACATGCGCATGTACCTTGCTAAATTTCTTCCAAAGCTCTCAGAGGTCTGTGAGCCACTCCGCAGGCTCCTGGATAAGGACACTGTATGGCATTGGCCCAAGCATGAGGATGCAGTGCATGAAATAAAGCGGAGGGTCTCTAGCACTCCTGTTCTCAAGTACTATGATGTCACAAAGCCTGTTACGATCCAGAGCGACACTGGGTGCTGCTTGTTGCCAGGGGGGGGCAGCCTGTGGCCTTTTCCTCGAGAGCGCTGACACAGACGGACCAAAACTATGCTGAAATAGAGAAAGGGTGCTTGAGCATAGTTTTCGCTTGCCAGAGATTCCACCAATACTTATATGGCAGGGAAATGGACCACAAACCATTGATCACCATCTTCAAAAAGCCCCTCCTGAGCACACCGAAACGTGTCCAGGGCATGTTGATGCAGCTGCAACGTTACAACCTCGATGTTGTGTACAAGCCTGGGCCTGAAATGTACGTCAGCGACACTTAAAGCAGGGCTACACCGCTGTGCTGTGGGTCGGACACCCAATACATGCGACATGCAGTGTGTACCATGGACAGCACTCAGATAGAGTACTCACAGCTAGACCGAGCACAGCACCTGGATGTTACTGCCTTCAAATTCCACCAAATAGCACAGCACACAGAAACGGACGATGTACTTCAAGAACTGAAATCGGGGATCCTTGGTGGGCCAGGGATACGCTCAACTGGCCAAACATGAAAGCTGAAATAAAGGACTTTGTGGCGAACTGCTCCGCATGCAATGAATACGTACGGACCCAGCAGAAGGAATCTATGATGTCACATGAGATACCAGCATGTCCATGGCAAACGGTGAGCATGGATATCTACTCATATGCTGGCAAAGACTTTCTTATTCCTTGCAGACCATTACTCAGATTACTGGAAAATCGACCAGCTGCCAGATCTATCAGCCGACACGCTCATCATGCGCTGCAAAGCCCAGTTTGGACATTATGGACAGCCAGACAGAGTGATCACTGATAATGGCCCACAGTTTGCTTGTGAGCAATTCAGGAGGTTTGCAGCAAGCTGGGGTTTTACCCATGTCACATCCTCACACCGACACCCAAAATCGAGTGGTAAGGCCGAGTTGGCCATGAAAATAGTAAAGTCTTTCTGCAAGTGAGCAAAACTGGATGGTGCAGATGCATGGATGGCCATCCTCCACTGGCGCAACACAACCACAGAGGAGTTAGACAACAGCCCAGCCCAACATTTAATGTCACGTAGGCTCAAAACTTCTCTGCCAGTCACGGACAGGTTGCTTCTACCACATGTAGTGGTCGGAGTGACAGAGAAATTGTGGTGGAAATGGCGGATGGCAAAATCAACCTACGACAGATCTGCCAGGGACCTCCCAGCGCTGAATGTGGGAGATCATATAAGAATGAGGCCTCTACCTGGTGATCACACGGGACGATGGCCTCTGGGACAGTGCCACCAGAAAGTCGTTCCTCGTTCATTCGTGGTGGATGTTAATGGCGCAATCTACAGATGCAACCGTGTAGATCTGCATGTAGCAGAGCGCTCAGTCCAAACACAGCACTTGGGAATGCCTGAGTAGAGCAGTACTGAACAGGGGCATGTCGCCGGAAAGACCACCTCAGCTGAGACAAGGAATGTCTCAGGTCAGGGCGAACCAAGTGAGGTGGAACCTCCTCATCCAGTGGCACAACAGGCCAGGCCGTCTACTCACGTAGCGGCCGCCTGTCACGGCCACTACAAAGAATGAACTTGTGAGCTGCGGTTGCATTGAGAGAACATGGGCACTAGGGTGTAGGCAGATTGCTGCCCTTACAAAAGCCCACTCACATGCACACATACACATTTACAGTACATACACAAAGAAACGGGTTACAAAAGACTGTTGGACTGCTCCGTATTCATTGTTAAAAAAACAAAAAAAACCACACAACCACAATACATGATGTAATGCTATGCCATTATGCTACATGTGTAAGTTCGAGTTCAAAGTTTATTCACAGAATGTCCTTGCCTTGCCTTACAGTGCGACATGCAATGTAAGGAGGCTTGGAGAAGTTGGAGGACATTGTTTACATGAAGCATTTGATTGCATTTATGTTCCAAAGCTAAAGGACAGGAGACGTTACAGGCACATGTTAATGCTGCGTCTTAAGTGGCTCCTACTGGTGAAGTGTGTTGACCAGGTTGTCATGACGATATACGTATCCTGCATGTACATAGATAGCCAGTATGTGGGGAGTTCCGGGATTGAATAAAAAACCTTGAGCTGAAACAGTAAGTGACTCATTTTTGCTTTGTGGAACCGAAAACCCAGAGGTTCCTTCAACTGTGAGTCAACTCAAGTCTGGGTTTTCACTAAACCCGCTTCCTGGAACAGGCCCGCATAGACTGTTGTGGTTCTGTCACCGCCGGAGCCATTGCTCAAACCGCTAGGTGGCAGCAACGCATTTACAAGCTGGTATCCCCACCAGGAGGCGGAAAAACAGGAGGAAGAAGGCGACAAGAAGGAGAAGAAGAGGTCGGAGGAGGCGAAGAAGAAGAGGTCGGAGGAGGCGAAGAAGAAGAGGTCGGAGGAGGAGGAGGACCTGGCAGACACGTCGTCGCGCTGGTCTGGCGGCGTCTGGGAGCGGAGGGCGCGCGGACAGCCTCGGGCTTGTGCGGTTTGCGGAAGTGATTGTGAGTTTTTCTCCCTAAAGAAACTGAAACGTGTTTGAATGACGGTGAAACGCGGCCCGACAACAACAAGACGTTGCCCACAACCCAGCAAACCTGATTAGACAATGGCTTGATAACGAAGTGACAATCCCGCACATCACGTTAGGTTTACGTAGTGAGGCGTCCGTCACACCGAGTTAACCGTGCGTCTGCGCCGTGTTGCTCCTGTTGTCCCGCGTGCCTTGTCTCGCACCGTGTGCTCGCGTCGCTGCAGATGGACGCGTCGTCCCCAGTGACGCGCACAGCGTGTGCCACGGTGGCCAGGACTTCAATTCCTCACACCTGTTAACCTGCTGCCATGTCAACACTAGCTTACTGCAACGAACCGTTTGAATGCCCGTCCACATTAATTAGTATCTCAAATACTGCACGTGCTAAAGTAAACATACCTGGCACACAGGTGCCTCGTGCAGATGTGCTGAACATACATATCCGACTATGTAGTCAACAGCGCCGGAGTAGTGTAGCTGACGGACGAGATCAGGCAGGAGTCTCCGTGGATGATGATGTTAGTGGATGACATTGTGATGTGTAGTGAGAGTAGGGTGCAGGTGGAGGAGAGCCTGGAGAGGTGGAGGTATGCACTGGAGAGAAGAGGAATGAAAGTCAGGAGGAGCAAGACAGAATACCTATGTGTGAATGAGAGGGAGGAGAGTGGAATGGTGAGGATGCAAGGAGTGGAGGTGACGAAGGCATATGAGTTTAAATACTTGGGGTCAACTGTCCAAAGTAGTGGGGAGTGCAGAAGAGAGGTGAAGAAGAGAGTGCAGGCAAGGTGGAGTGGGTGGAGAAGAATGTCAGGAGTGATGTGAGACAGAAGGGTACCAGCAAGAGTTAAAGGGAAGGTTTACAAGATGGTAGTGAGACCAGCTATGTTGTATGGTTTGGAGACAGTGGCACTGATGAAAAGACAGGAGGCGGAGCTGGAGGTGGCAGAGATGAAGATGATAAGATTTTCACTGGGAGTGATGAAGAAGGACAGGATTAGGAACCAGTATATTAGAGGGACCGCTCAGGTTGGAGGGTTTGGAGACAAAGCAAGAGAGACAAGATTGAGATGGTTTGGACATGTGTGGAGGAGAGATGCTGGGTATACTGGGAGAAGGATGCTGAATATGGAGCTGCCAGGGAAGAGGAGAAGAGGAAGGCCACAGAGGAGGTTTATGGATGTGGTGAAGGAGGACATGCAGGTGGCTGGTGTGACAGAGGAAGATGCAGAGGACAGGAAGAGATGGAAACGGATGATCCGCCGTGGTGCCCCCTAACGGGAGCAGCTGAAAGTAGTAGTAGTAGTAGTAGTCAATAGCGCCACCATGTGGTTGGTTTTTAAGCATTTTACTTTGCAGTTAATAACTCGGGAACCGTTAGTAGAGGGAACAGTTTTGCTTAGTAGATTCCATTGATGAAGTGGGTTCGACTGATATAGGCCACGCCCATTTGCACCTCTGAAAATATTTTGCCCTTTTGGATTTCTCTGCAAAGTTTTTTGCCTCTTTTAGCACATATTCCATTGACTCTTTACCACAATGGGCACATACCATATTTACATGACCCCGAACAAAACTTGTGAGTTCATATTTGATATCGCTTACTGTTTGTCTGTAATAGACGATTTTAAAGGTGTGGCCTGGTTCACTTAATGAGCCTTAAGTTTTCAATGCAAAATTGGTTTGCAACCATGTTGTCTTAATGCTGCTCAATAATCCAGGTAAGAAAATCAAAGTTGCATCAGTTCATTTGGACACAACGTTTATTGACAGACACGTTTCATCATCATCTAAGTGACCTCTTCAGTCTCAGTCTTCAGTCTGCAGGTATCCCCACCCTTATGAAAATACACTGGCATAACGACCCAAACCAACGACCAGTTTATTATGCAATATACCTGCAGTCACTGTATTGTTTATAAGGGTGGGGGTACCTGCAGTCACTGTATTGTTTATAAGGGTGGGGGTACCTGCAGTCACTGTATTGTTTATAAGGGTGGGGAGTTGAGTGATGAAATGTATCTGTCAATAAACATGTACAGATGAACTGATCAGCCTTCGTTGATGGATTGCTACCAGTTATGTAAATGTTCTACATACAGCCACAATGCACAGGTTTGTCACGGTTTTTATTTATTTATTTTATTTCATTGGAAGCCAGTGTTCTATACATGTTAGACACAAAGAACAGATCAGCGTTTCACAACACCCCCCCCTTTTTTTGTTGTTGGTGTGTTAGAACAGAGAACTACAATAACACCTTGTTCCAACCCCCCGCCCATCCCAAATTCTTAAAGAAAACAGGGAAGAAGAAAAAAATAAAGCACATACAGAACCGAAGAAGTAAATACACACACACACACACACACACACACACACAGGGAGTTGATAAAATAAAATAAAGTAGGGAGGTCAGTGCAATAAAAAGGATGCTCGGGATGCCCACCCCAAGGAATGGATTCATTGATAATCAGTTGGGGTCCAGAGAGGTAAGAGAATTCACATATGAGATGATAGGCTGCCATTTTTTGTAGAACTTAGCAGGTGAGCCTCTTAAAGAATACTTCAACTTCTCTAATGGGAGAAATGACATTAAATCCTTTAACCAGGAGGTAGTGGAAGGTGGATTTGGGCTTTTCCACTGTAACAGAATGCGCCTATGGGCAATGAGTGAGGCAAAGGCAACAACATCAGAATTTTCCTTGGTAGGACTGGTCGGCATAGGGGGTACCCCAAAGATGGCTATCAAAGGGCAGGGATCCAGTGTAATTTTGAGAGCTTCTCATATCATCTTAAAGAGAAGGGGCCAGAACTCAACTAATTTTGGACAGGAGAAAATCATACGACTATGATCCGCCGGTGATGAGCCACATCTATCGCAGGTATCACTCACGCCTGGAAACAGCCTACAAAGCTTAGCTTTTGTAAAATGAACCCTATGCAAGACCTTAAACTGAGTTAAACTTAAATGGGAACATGAGGATGTAGAGTTGACCCTGGCTAGTGCCGTCCCACCATTCATTTGCCACATCACGTTCTAGCTCCTGTTCCCAACTACCCCTAACCCCTGCTAGAGAAGTCAAATCCGAGGATGATATAAGGTCATATAAAATTGAGATCCTGCCACGTGTCCTGGGGAGAGAAGGTACCTTAGAGACAAGAGAGCCTACTGGAAGCTGAGGGAAGGATGTGAAATGTGTGTGAGCATAATAACGAGCTTGAAGATACCAGAACAAGTGAGATTGAGGTAAATTGTACTTTAAACAGAGATCATTAAAAGTGTTGAATGAGCCCTTTAAATATAAATCTGAGAAATGGGTCAGGCCTCTCTCTCTCCACAGATTGAAGGCTGTATCTAAATTAGAGGGAGGAAACAAGTGGTTATTACAAATGGGGCTGCATGGAGTGGGGGCAGAAAGTTTGAAATGTTCCCTAAATTGTTTCCAAATTTTCAAAGTAGAAAGTACAATTGGATTTCTAATGTCTTTAGGACAGTAAAAGCCAGAGGGGCACAGACCAAAGCCCTCAGAGATGAAGGACGGGAGGAGTTATCCTCCATTATGCACAAATCGAGGTTGAGAGAGATACACAAAGCATGAATTTTTTGAAGGTTGGCCGCCCAATAATAAAATAGAAGGTTAGGCAACGCAAGGCCCCTGTCCCATTTACCTCTCTGCAACACCGATCTATGAGCCCTTGGACTCATGCCAGCCATAATAAACTGTGAAATTGTTTTGTTTAACATTCGAATAAATGATTTTGGCAAAAATATTGGAAGGGACTGGAAAAGAAACAAGAGTCTGGGCAGAATGTTAATAGTTGATTCTGAGAGAGAGAGAGAGAGAGAGAGAGAGAGAGAGAGAGAGAGAGAGAGAGAGAGAGAGAGAGAGAGATTTAAAAAGTACATGTATTCCAAATACGCAACAGTCCAACAGCTTAGAGCCAAACACAATCATCTCTTCATAATCCAGCTCATACAAAAACCGTTTCAGGGAAAAACAAAACCCATTGAGTGGTCCAAACAAGTATTGGTAAAACACCTCCTTCAGACAGTTTTTACATCGTAGCTGTAAAATAAGTCCCGTGTGCGGCATGGAGACCTCACGTCGAGCAGCTGAGCTATGGCCTCGGTGTTGTTGAGTCCCCATCCTGCTGCAGCCACTATGCGCTGCGGGGTGACGGTGGTGGAGGAAAACAGTTTCTGGGAAATCCTGGAAGGCACCAGTCGTAGACCACCAGCCTGGTTCCATGTATCAGTGGCTCCTCCAGCAGCAGTAGGAGGAGGTGCGCCCGGTGCAACACACTCGTCAGCCAGCCTGGTCTTAAACACCATCAACAACATTGACCAGGAAAGGACAAGATTTGTCTTATATTGGCTCTGACTCTTCATGTTGTAATTCTTGTTTGATTTTCAGAACTATCTTCCGTAACCTGTATATCTCCTGATCAGTGTAGCCGCATCCGTCTTTGTGTCCCATCTGGGATTTAACGGAGTACAGAAACAGCTCTTTGTCTGCAAAGAAGTCCTCAAGTTTGACATTTCTCAAACTTTTTGTTCGTTACAAGAATTTCTTAATTTGGTGTGCATCGTAGTGCTCCTGCTGTGCCGCCCCTGACAACTGGGAGGAAGTGTGAGTCTGGCTGTCTACACCACCATCCTCCTCAAACTCATCTTCAGACATTTGTACCTCTGGCTGCTTCTTCTTTAATACAGGTACCCTAGCTGTCTATACCACCGTCCCCTTCCTCATCCTCTTCCTCCATGCTCAACTCATCCCCAGACAGGTGCTCCTCGTACTGCCTGCTTCTCTCCCTTGTCAATGCTCCTTTCTTGGTTTGAGAGCCACTCGTTTTAGCTGCCTGCTTTCTCTTCAGCACAGGAACCTTACAGACTGTTTCGTCTTCCAGCAAGTCCTCCTCAGTGCTCAACACTACATCTTCTGCAACTCCACCTGTAGTGTTTGATGCTCAACACCACACCTTCTGCAACTCCACCTGTAGTGTTTGATGCCATTGCCTGTTCACGTTGTGCTTCGTTTTCAACATTTACGTATTCCTGTTTAGACTTCTCACTATGTTTAGGTGGTTCAGTTTTGTCGCTGTGATCTGGACTCTGTCCCTTTTCCGTTGTCTCTTCGCTGTTCTGCCTGGTTTCACTCTGTCCCTTTTCTGTTGTCTCTTCGCTGTTCTGCCTGGTTTCACTCTGTTTGTGTCTTCTCGCTTCACTCTGCGTTTTGCCATCGGAGGGGTGTTTCTCAGGACAGGCCCGAACCAAATGACCCTCTCCCCCACAGCCAAAACACTTCAAGGTCCCAGAGCTTACAAAGATGACATAGGCAAAATCATCTACCTTCACCCTAAAAGCCACATCCAAGTCTTGGTCTTGTTTGTTCAGGATCATGTGAACCTGTCGCCTGTGTGAAACTACATGGCGCACCAGCGGCGATTTGCAGCCAGACGACAGTTTCCTGATTGACGAGACTACTTTTCCATACCTCCACAGCTCTCTGGACAAAAACTCATCGGACATGAGCGGCGGGATGTTCGAAACGGTGACTCTTGTTGACGGCGTGGCGACACCGACACGAAGCCGTCATTAACAACAACGCCGGCCTCAACCACCTGGTGTGCTTTGGCTACAGCGTCGACAAAAATCACCACAGCGCCGTTCATCCTAGCAGCAGGTTTAACACTGCTGTGACCCACAACCTCCCCCACTGCCAGGGCACAGTCCTCCACTGAACACGGAAAACTGGGCAACACTTTAAGCCCATGTTCTCTGGTGAGTTTGGTAAACTCCATGCTGGCGTTTTGCACGCCGACCAGCAAGCGCTGGTTGACCGCAAACACGCACACGCACAAAACCTCTCGAAACCCCCTTATATACACAAACCAAGCCAGTAACCCTACAAAACACACTATGTACAATATTTGCACGGAAAAAATGGCAAAAAAAGATAGAAAAACGCTCACAACCGCTCTCAGGCATCTGCTCAGCACGCTCACTCGCACTTCCGCTGAGAGAGAGAGAGAGAGAGAGAGAGAGAGAGAGATAGAGAGAGAGAGTGAATCCCAGCGCTTCAAATCAGATTTAATTTCCAAAACCAACTTCATAAAGTTATGTTTATGGAGAGAGGGGAGTGAGTGAGCAATGTTCACACCCAGATAACGGAAACTGGTGTGGGCCAGTCGGAATGGTAGGGTACCTGGTGAGATTTGCTTCGCCACCTCATTAATAGGGAAACACTCGCTTTTGCTAAAGTTTAGCTTGTAGCCCGAAAACGATCCAAAGGTCGTCAAGATTTGTAAAATATCCTCTATACAGTTAGCCGGTTCTGTGACATAGAGCAAAAGGTCATCAGCATAGAGAGAAACGCGATGTTCCTGTCCAGCCCTGCAAATACCAGTGAAGAGTGGGGAGGATTTGAGAGCAATGGAGAGAGGTTCTATAGCTACTACAAAGAGCAGGGGAGAGATTGGGCAACCTTGGCGGGTACCTCTTGTTAGAGGGAAGTAGTCAGACCTTTGTGAGTTAGTCATCACGTAAGCAGTAGGGGCAGAGTATAAAAGTTGTATCCAAGAAATAAATGTAGACCCAAAACCAAATTTCTCCAGAACAGAAAACAAGTAAGCCCACTCAACTCGATCAATGGTCTTCTCCGCATTCAATGATATAACCATTTCAGCAGATTGAGAAGCAACTGGAGAAAGCACAATATTTAAAAGTCTTCTAGTGTTAGAAGAAATATGCCGACCTCTAACGAACCCTGTTTGATCTTCAGAAACTATGTCTGCCAGGCAAGGATCCAACCGGTGTGCCAAGACCTTGGCTAGGAGCTTTACATCCGAATTTAACAAACTTATTGGTCTCCAGCTGCCACATTCTTCAGGGTTCTTGTCTTTCTTAAGAATAAGCGAAATTGAAGCTTGGTTTAAGGTAGGGGGAGGGATCCTCTTTCCGTCAAATCGTTGAACATGTCTAATAATAAAGGGGCAATAAGGTGGGAAAACTTCTTGTAAAAGTCAACTGGAAATCTGTCTGGACCTGATGCTTTGTTATTTTGCATTAATCCAAGACAAGTGACTATTTCCTCTGGTATGTATAGGATTGTCCAGATCCCTCTTATTATTGGCATCTATAGTAGGGAAATCTAAACTATCTAAAAAAACTGGCATTATAGTGTTGTTTAAAGGGTGTTCCAATTTACAGAGATTGGAGTAAAAAGAAGTGAAGACGTAGTTTATTTCAGTTGGATCGGCAGTTAGGGAGTGGGAGGAGTCATAGACTTGAGATATGAAGCGGGAGGCTGACTGATGTTTAAGTTGGAGAGCTAAAAGGCAGCTAGCCTTGTCGCCATATTCATAATATGTCCCTTTAGTACGTCTCAAGAGGTATTCTGCTTTGCTCGTAGAGAGCAAATCAAATTCAGACTGTAGTTTAACCCTTTTGATATACAGGTCTGGACTGGGAGAGTTGAAATACTCTCGATCTGTGCTGAGAATTGCATCAGTTAGCTCCTGATGTTTTTGTTTATTTTTCCTGGCTAGATGTATGCTGTACGAGATAATTTCTCCCTTTGTTACTGCTTTCAAAGTTTCCCATAATAAAGAGGGCGAAGTTGACTCAGTCTTGTTAATCTCCAGGAAGGCACTGATTCTTTTTGAGATAAAATCACAGAACTCCTCACTAGCTAGTAGTCCTGTATCGAATCTCCATTGGCTCTTAGTGTTGGGTGCCAGTGCTAAATCCAAAATAAGTGGAGCATGATCGGAAATAATAATAGCAGAATACTCAGTAGATTTCACAGCAGAGAGAAGAGCCCTGTCTACACAAAAATAGTCAATACTAGAATAAGCTTGGTGTACCTTCGAGAAATAGGAGAATTCCTTTGTGACCAGATGAAAAAACCGCCAGGGATCTATGCAGCCCAACTGACTCATAAGGGATGACAGTATCTTTGACATGGCGGAGGGTGTGAGCGGTCAAGTTTAGGGTCTATCCCTAAATTCATGTCCCTCCCTAAAATAAGACGGTGGGTATCCAAATTTGGAATATGGGAAAAAAGGGAGGTCATAAAATGTCGGTTGTCCCAGTTAGGGGCATACACGCTGGCCAACACCACTGAAGTCGGATATGTACCACTTACTATGATGTAACACCCTCTGGGGTCAGAAATAATCTGTGTGGGGGAGAACTGGACATGTTTGTTAATCAAAATAGCAGCGCCACTGGATTTGCTGTTAAGAGCTGAATCGAATATTTGCCCAATCCAGGGTTTACATATTCTGTTATGATCACTTACACGCAGATGAGTCTCTTGAAGGAAAGCGATGTCAGTGTTAAGCCCCTTAAGGTGTGAAAACACTCTGGATTGCTTTACGCCCCCCCCCCCAATCCACGGACATTCCAACTCACCAGCCTAATAGAAGACTCATCTGTTCCTCTTTGAGGTGTATTTGGATGAGCCATTAATCACGTCTAAAGCATTTAAGATAGAAGCAGGAATGAGGTGACCATCCCGGAAGCATCCTAGGGACATTAACATAGGATAAAAAACATGAAAATCTCCCAGTGCATTGCAGTAATCAATATTCTCCCCCCAAAACAAAAAACATAAATTTACACAGTGAATTCATTTGAAATCAATCAACAAATCGTTTCCTAAGCTCTCCATAAAAGAACAAGACGAGTTGCAGGAGAAGATAGTACACAACTGATTTGCTATGCAGCGGATTTTGCCGCTTGACAGTCCAGATTGTACGCCATATGAACACTTTTAACGGTTAAATAGAGACATTGTAACAGGAATTGAAGAGCAGACAGAGATAGCGGGCCAGCCGAACTGATAATGTTTTGGGAAAGAGAGAAGAGAGAAAAATAAAATCAAAATAGAGAAGAGAAAAAGGAAAAAAAATCAATGATGAGACAAAAAACAGTGCAAGTTGTTAGTATGAAACAGCTCAGGGGCTACCTCTGTATCAAACTAGATATATACGCTGGCTAGATTGCGTGTAGTAAAAGTAGCAGAACACTTAAAAATAATAGCAATTAACAACTGGAACTTTTTGAAGAAAAATCGAGAAATTAAAAATAAGTAAATAAAATGAATTAAATTAAATTAGCCCACTAGGGGTGCTACAGTTCACGCAAAGAAAACGATGGATTTCAGCATAGCCACATACACACGCCTTACATAGACGGTTTCCTATGAAACAATGCAGAAATGCAACAACGCAGAAAACAGTTAACGCTGTGGATGGGCCGTGCAGGCTAGAAGGAAGTAGAAGCAGGTTTAACCCTTGTAAGCAGCACAAAGGCTGCACAATTTAAGCAAAGCCTCAGGTCAAGAACGTCAGTGATATAAAACAATAAAGGAAGATGATAAAGCAAGGACAATAAAACACTATCATATATAACATGTAATTCAAACAGTGCATGACTTAGATTACTGCTCATATTCACCTAAGAGGCAACGTAGAACTAACTTCCTCAGCCTGTTTAGACATTATATTTGTGTCTTACCAGCAAGGAGAGATAAAATAAAGACCCATATAAAGTCAAGTAAATCCGTGGCCATGACGCTTACGTAGCTTCAGTCGTACACGAGTTATGTATGCGTTTTTGGTAGAACTGCTCAGCTTCCTTGGGGGAGTCAAAGAAATTATCCACACCGTTGAAGGTGATGCACAGCCGGGCAGGGTAAAGCATGCAGAAACGTATGCCTTTCCGAAAGAGCGGGGATTTCACCGCGTTAAAAGCGGTTCGCTTCCTCGCCACTGTAGCGCTGAAGTCCCCATAAAACTTGATGTTGTGGCCTCGATAGACCATACTGCAGTGTTCCTTTACCCATTGCAGCACTCTCTCCTTTTCGGTGTATCAATGAAAGCGCACTATCACAGGGTGAGACCCTTGGCGAGGCTTCGGTCCGACGCTGTGATGGGCCCGGTCAAGATCAGGGCTGGATTCTGGCAGCGCCCCCCAACGGCTTCTTTGAATAAATCTGCCATTAATTTTCTGGAATCCTAGCCTTCAATACCCTCGGGCAGACCAGTAACTCTTAAGTTCTGACACTTTGAACAACAGATCAGATCCTCCACAGCCGCTTGGAGTGTAGTTTGCTCTTCTGTCATCGAAGCCACCTTAGACCGCAGCTGCACGATTCCTTGCTCCAGGCTCGTAATGTTGTCCGAGTGAGTCGAGAGGGAAGTTTCAATCTCTGATATAGTAGAGGTGTATTTGGCCATGGTTGTGGTAATGGATTCAAGAACTGAATGAATCAGGGCGAGAGCCTCGTCATCTTGGCTGTGAGTTCAGCAGTCATGCTTTTCCTGGACTTTTCCAGCTCAATGATCAGCGTCTCCAGCGTGAGAGGGGGCCCGGTCGCCTTCTTGCTAACGTTAGCCTCGTCTTTGGAGAACAAAGAAGTCCGCTGTACCTGACTTTTTCCACTCACTCGGGTTGATGTGGTCATTTTGATGCAAATTAGCTGATTAAATCAAACCGTTGCACTAAAGGTAGACTTTAAATATAGCCATAATTAACAAAAATCGCTGAAATTGTACGAGAGGCGAACGCCACATGTCTTTCCACTACATGGTCCAACCGGAAGTCAGGTTTGTCACATTTGATACAATTCTTTGAAAGGGAGGTGCTACAGCAACAATATAACACGATATTTCTACATTTCTGTTATATTTAATGAGATGAAACTTCTCCTTGAGCATGTGCACAACATATTGAAGAATGGCACCAATAGCTCTACCTTGTGGCTGTTAATAAAACACCACATTATGTTTGCCTTAAAGCCTGTCATTAAAATACTTAACGAATTCAGAAAATTGTATCTAGATAGTTACTGTGAAAATGCAATATATTGTGGTCAGCCAGTGTGAAAGAATGAGTCAAGAGTCAAGAGATCTCTTTAATGGTAGCGCCCCTGTCCCATACACTGCATGACCCCCAGGAGCGACATGGCTCACAGAGCTGCAGAGTCGAACCCCAAACAAACAACACACTCCAATGTGAACAGAACATGTAAAAATACAACATAAATCGCAAAAATTTTAACTCTAACAGTCCCATGAGTCCCTGTGCTCCCCCAGCGCGGAGCTGTTGACAGTCAGAGTGACTGCCTCCTCCGGCCGCTACAATATATTTTGAAAATTTACATAACTTTGATTAACATACACATCAGTCACCAGAAGCAACAGATGCGGATGCAGCAATCGCATGCATGTTCTTCAGGAAATGCAAATATCCATCATCCATTATCTGAACCGCTTATCCTGCTCTCAGGGTCGCGGGGATGCTGGAGCCTATCCCAGCAGTCATTGGGCGGCAGGCGGGAACATACCCTGGACAGGCTGCCTGGCCATCACACGGCGGAAATGCAAATATGTCTAGTTTAATTCCTGACTGTGTATAAACACAGTTGTCTCATGAACCAAGCTCCTCATGGGCAACCTCAAACATACCATTAGAAAAATCATTGTGGCAGTTATAAGTTGTATTATTGTTGATGCTGTTTCATCTGCTTTGCTGTCCAGAAAGTTTATTTTAGGAAAGTGTAATTTGTTTAGAAGCAAATAACGCAGAACCAGAGAGAATGAGCAAAGCGTTGATGCTAATCTGTTTTCTTGAGCCCAGTGACTCAGGCGTTGATGGGTTTGAAATATAATTTGTAATTAGAATCCCATATTTTTCGTGTCACTTTTTGCTCTACATGTTGTGCACTTAAAGTAATTTCCCTATGACTAGGTTGTTGGCCTGTAGACTGACACACAACAGCTGATTCCTGTTTCTCTAAGTTGTGTCAGGTGAAACTGTTGTCAGGTAAACAGGTAAAAATTAGAAGATGTAAAAATGTTCAAGTTCAACACCATAATTTTCTATCCTTTCAGAAAGAATGTGCCAACAATGGCCATGCAGTCAATGGTTCAGGAGCGGATTGCTACTGCTCAGGAGCTGTTGGAGCGTGTGGATCAGCTTTGCCAGCGACAGCCCCACAATGTGGAGGGGAGGGCCAAGCTCTGCAGCAAACTCCGTGCAGAGCTCAAGTTCCTGACCAAAGTGGAGGCTGGGAAGGTGCTGATCAAAGAGTCCCATCTCCAGAGCACCAACCTCACCCATCTCAAAGCAATAGTGGAGTCTGCTGAGAGCTTGGAGGGAGTGGTTGGAGTGCTTAATGTCTTTACTTATCAGGATGGTGCTGGGATGAAGCAGTCTTTGGTGGTGGATGTGGTAGCCAACAGAGGACATACCTGGGTCAAGGCTATTGGAAGAAAGGCAGAGGCCTTGCATAACATCTGGCAGGGCAGGGGCCAGTATGGAGACAAGAGCATCATTAGACAAGCTGAGGACTTCATTGAGGCCAGTTGCCAACAACCTGTCCAGTATAGCAACCCCCATATAATTTTTGCCTTCTACAATGGAGTGTCCAGCCCCATGGCTGACCACCTGAGAGAGATGGGTATCTCTGTGCGGGGGGACATCGTAGCAGTGAACACTGTTCTGACAGAGGAAGGTGGAAGTGAGGAGGAAGGGGGTGGAAGTTGTGGAGAAGAGGAGCGAAATGATATTGACGTCAACGAGGAAGAGGAGGATGATGATGATGAAGAGTCAGAACTGAGCCTTACCAGAGTGGACCGGGATACGGTTGTTGCCAGCCTGGCCTTCCCAACCCAAGTCAAGGTGGATGTGTGTAAAAGAGTGAACTTGGACATCACCACCCTCATCACATACGTGTCATCACTCAGTCATGGCCGCCACCACTTCACCTTCAGAGAGCAGGTTCTGACTGAGCAAGCTGCCCAGGAGCGCCAGGAGAGGGTTCTGCCTCAGCTGGAGGAGTTCATGAAAGATAAGGAACTTTATGCCTGCCACTCAGCTGTTAGTGACTTCCAGGTGATTCTGGACACACTGGGTGGACCTGGAGAGAAAGCTCGTGCTGAAGAGCTCCTGGCTCGGGTGCAGGTGGTGGCAGACAATCCTTCAGAGCGGACCCAGCGCCTCACCACCAGCTCCAAGGTCAACAGCCGCTCACTGATGATATTTGGAACTGGTGACTCTCTGCAGGCGGTTACCATGACAGCTAACAGTGGCTTTGTCAGGGCAGCAGCCAATCAGGGTGTCCGATATAGCGTATTTATTCACCAGCCAAGAGCGCTGACAGAGGGCAAAGAGTGGAGAGCAAACCCCATATGAGAGAGACAGCGAAACAGGGTGATCCACCGTTTAGTTTTTCTCAAGGTGCTGATTAATGACTTAAGAACAGGAAAGGGATGAGAATGGCTTTTTTTTTTAAGACCACTGAGAATGTTTCTCTTCAGCTATAATTTTATTTTAAAACTGGAATATGTGGCATTTCTCATTTCACAAAATAATTGAGGATGGTTTGGTTTCTATTTGTAGAGCTGATATTTTTGATGTGTACATGCTTTTGAGAGACCTCAGCAAAATGCGTGTTTTTTTTCTTTTAACTTGGTCAAAATGAGCTGAAAGATGAGTCATGTATTCAATGTAAAATAAAACATCAATGACTATTATATTTAATTATAAATGGATTTTGGCTGTTGATTAATCCGAAATAAATCAGCTATTGTTAATATTTCAGTCACTTTCTGCCTGATTTTGTCAAGTCGGCTTTACTAATAATGTGATTTAAAGATAGTCAGTTACGTTCTAGTCAACAATTATGATAACTCCAAAACCCAAGGTGGTGACTACCTGTTCTTAGGAAGGCCTGGTCCATACATAACCAGCTCAGTTACTTGAATGACAACACAAACCACTGGATTCAATACACTTGCAATCCGGGGCGAGCATCGGAGCGTGGACAACAGGTGGCGTACGTTGACCCGGTCTTGTTCGCAACGTAACGTCATTATGTCACTCGAACCCTCTTCCAGTCAGATACTCCTAAAGGGTTTTGTTTAGGTTCCCGTGTGGATTTAACAAAACAAGATCTCCGGTTATCATAGAAAAGCTACCAACAATATTAACCTGAATATTGTCCAAAAAAAAAAAAAAAAAAAGGTTCCGATTTCATTTGAATTTGGGAACTCCTTCAGTTCAGTTCACTTTTGCTTGAAATGAACGCCGTTCATAGTCCGTTCGGGTCTTGCTGCTCCATTAAAAGATAAGGCTACTACTAAGCTAAAAGTTAAGGTTATTACTAAGCTAAAAGTTAAGGTTACTACTAAGCTAAAGGTTAAGGTTACTACTAAGCTAAAAGTTAAGGTTATTACTAAGCTAAAAGTTAAGGCTAACTACTAAGTTAAAAGTTAAGGTTACTACTAAGCTAAAAGTTAAGGCTAACTACTAAGCTAAAAGTTAAGGTTATTACTAAGCTAAAAGTTAAGGTTAACTACTAAATTAAAAGTTAAGGTTGCTACTAAGCTAAAAGTTAAGGTTAACTACTAACTTAAAAGTTCAAGTTAACTACTAAGTTAAAAGTTAAGCTTAACTACGAAAATAAAAGTTACTACTACATTAAAAGTTAAGGTCACTACAAAGTTAAAAGTTAAGGTTATTACCAAGTTAAAAGTTAAGGATTACTAAGTTAAATGGTAAGGTTAACTACTAAATTAAAAATTAAGGTTACTACAAAGTTAAAAGTTAAGGTTATTACTAAATTAAAAGTTAAGGTTAACTACTAAATTAAAAGTTAAAGTTAATACTAAATTAAAAGTTAAGGTTTCTACAAAGTTAAAAATTAAGGTTATTACAAAGTTAAAAGTTAAGGTTAGCTACTAAATTAAAAGTTAAGGTTCCTATAAAGTTAAAAGTTAAGGTTATTACTATATTAAAAGTTAAGGTTAACTCCTAAGTTTAAAGTTAAGGTTATTACTGAGTTAAAAGTTAAGGTTAACTACTAAATAAAAAGTTAAAGTTAATACTAAATTCAAAGTTAAGGTTACTACAAAGTTAAAGGTTAAGGTTAACTACTAAATTAAAAGTTAAGGTTTCTACTAAGTTAAAAGTTTAGGTTAACTACCAAATTAAAAGTAAGGTTAACTAAGTTAAAAGTTAGGGTTATTACTAAGTTAAAAGTTCGGGTTAACTACTAAATTAAAAGTTAAGGTTAACTACTAAGTTAAAAGTTAAGGTTACTACAAAGTTAAAAGTTAGGGTTATTACTAAGTTAAAAGTTAAGGTTAACTACTAAATTAAAAGTTAAGGTTAACTACTAAGTTAATAGCTAAGGTTACTACAAAGTTAAAAGTTAAGGTTAACTACTAAGTTAAAAGTTAGGGTTACTACAAAGTTAAAAGTTAAGGTTAACTAGAAAAATGCTTTTCCACAGAAAAAGCGTGTGAATGCTGAGTTGCTGAAAGAAATGGCGAAAGCATTGCTGAAAATGGATAAATAGGAAAAGTCAGAAAGTCGCTAGCCTACCTGAAATACCTGGAAACTGAAATGTGAAATGGCTGAATATTTTAAAAGTTTTAAAGGTATAAAAAACTGAAAAATTTGCCATAATGTGCTAAATACATAAATAGTTTGATTGTTGAATGGTTTCTGTAGTTTAAAGTATGAAAAAGTGGAAGTGGTGCAAAGATTTCAAAGTGCTCCCAGTCCCATTACAGACACACAACAAGGCTGTAACACAACGTGCAAGCATTTGCAGCAATGGTTTACTATGTATGCAAAAGGTTTGATAGTCTGAAATATGTGACGCCCCCCCCCCCCCGCTGGTAAAAGAGTCCCCCCCAAGTAGGCCTATAGGTCACTGGACTGCTCAACCTGACCTGAACATTGTTCTTCTAAAAGAAGAAAAAAGAGCTACAGTACATCAGAAGAAATGCTCTTTATTTGTTATGAGAGGAGGGGTAGATTGAGAGGAGGGGTAGAATGAGAGGAGGAGGGGTAGATTGAGAGGAGAGGTAGAATGAGAGGAGAAGGGGTAGAATGAGAGGAGGAGGGGTAGAATGAGAGGAGAAGGGGTAGAATGAGAGGAGGAATGGTAGAATGAGAGGAGGAGGGGTAGAATGAGAGGAGGGGTAGTGATGAGGAGGAAGGGTAGTGATGAAGATGAAGGGTAGTGATGAAGATGAAGAGTAGTGATGAAGAGGAAGGGTAAGAAGGTTGTAGGAAGGTAGGACAGCAGGGAGGAAGGTTGTAGGAAGGAAGGTAGGAAGGTAAGAAGGTTGTAGGAAGGATGGTAGGAAGGTTGTAGGAAGGAAGAAAGGTATGTAGGAAGGAAGATGGGAAGATTGTAGGAAGGCAGGAAGGTTGTGGGAAGGAAGGTATGAAGGAAGGTAAGAAGGTTGTAGGAAGGAAGGTAGTAAGGTTGTAGGAAGGTAGGAAAGATGGTAGGAAGCAAGGTAGGAAGGTTGTAGGAAGGAAGGTAGGTAGGAAGGAAGGTATGAAGGAAGGTAAGAAGGTTGTAGGAAGGAAGGTAGTAAGGTTGTAGGAAGCAAGGTAGGAAGGTTGTAGGAAGGAAGGTAAGAAGGTTGTAGGAAGGAAGGTAAGAAGGTTGTAGGAAGGAAGGTAGTAAGGTTGTAGGAAGTTAGTAAGGTAGGTAGGAAGCAAGGTAGGAAGGTTGTAGGAAGGAAGGTATGAAGGTTGTAGGAAGGAAGGTAGTAAGGTTGTAGGAAGGTAGGAAAGATGGTAGGAAGCAAGGTAGGAAGGTTGTAGGAAGGAAGGTAGGAAGGAAGGTAAGAAGGTTGTAGGAAGGAAGGTAGTAAGGTTGTAGGAAGGTAGTAAGGTAGGTAGGAAGCAAGGTAGGAAGGTTGTAGGAAGGAAGGTAAGAAGGTTGTTGGAAGGTAGTAAGGTAGGTAGGAAGCAAGGTAGGAAGGAAGGAAGGTAGTTAGGAAGGAAGGTATGAAGGAAGGTAAGAAGGTTGTAGGAAGGTAGTAAGGTAGGTAGGAAGCAAGGTAGGAAGGTTGTAGGAAGGAAGGAAGGAAGGTAGGAAGGAAGGTTGAAGAGGGAGGAAGAGCAGTTAAGAAGTGGCAGAAGCTGATCAAATCTACCAGGTGTTGAGAGTTGACAGTAATTGGCCTGGCAGTTGAGTTTCAAATTGATATGTGACGTCACAATAGGACTGAACATTCTAACAGGCAAAGTGTATGGCAGAATTGCTAAACTTTAGAGCTGAATTGTTCAAAAACTATACAATATTTTTAAAATCTGAATAGGATTCTGAAAGAGCTGAACGTCCTGAACTGTTTAAGCTTTAAATGGGGGTTCTAGCTCAAACAATGAAGGAGGAGATACAGGTAAAAGGTGATGAGGGTTTCAACCTTTCCCCATAGACTTCCATTGTTTTGAAAAAGTAGAAAAAGCTTAATATGTCTAAAAGTATAAAAGATTTTAAAAAACCGAAATGTGAGCCTTAATGGGCTCAAAGAGATGAAAACTTTGAAACCTGAGTGGTTTCAGTGGCTAAAAGTATGAAGGAGTAAAAGAGGTGGAAAGGTTGCAAAAGTCCCCCATTGACTCCCATTCAAAAAATGGCTGAATAAAGTTGAATATTTCAAAAAGTTCAAAAGGTATGAAAAATCTGAAAGGGAAGCACTAATGTCCTTAATGAGTTGAACATTTTGATAGTTGAATGGTTTCAGTAGCTAAAAGTATGAAGGAGCTACAAAGTGTCAGAAAATGGGCGGAAGAAAAATAAATAAATAAAGAACTGCAAAGCAATAGTGTGAATGCTGGGGGCATTCACACTATTGCTTTGCCCACTACCTGCAAAGTTAGAAGTTAAGGTTAACTGCTAAGTTAACATAGTTAAGGGTACTATAAAGTTAAAAGTTAAGGTTACTACTAAGTTAATGACATGTTTGCTGTTCTTCCTGCGGATGTTGGCTCAAAAGAGGTCAAACACTGGTAACTTGATGCCAACAGCCACTAGTTAGCATAAGCTAGCAGCTGCAACAAGGAGACCAAGACCCACAAACTCAACAGGTTTTCAGTAAGTCTGACAGTTAAAGAGGCTTGGTGGACTCACATGGGTATTAATTCAGTTAAAGAGGTCTTGGTGGACTCACATGGGTATTAATTCAGTTAAAGAGGTCTTGGTGGACTCACATGGGTATTAATTCAGGTAAGGAGGGCTTGGTGGACTCACATGGGTATTAATTCAGGTAAGGAGGACTTGGTGCACTCACATGGGTATTAATTCAGGTAAGGAGGACTTGGTGGACTCACATGGGTATTAATTCAGGTAAGGAGGGCTTGGTGGACCCACATGGGTATTAATTCAGTTAAAGGGGGCTTGGTGGACTCACATGGGTATTAATTCATTTAAAGAGGTCTTGGTGGACTCACATGGGTATTAATTCAGGTAAGGAGGGCTTGGTGGACCCACATGGGTATTAATTCAGTTAAAGAGGTCTTGGTGGACTCACATGGGTATTAATTCATTTAAAGAGGTCTTGGTGGACTCATGGGTATTAATTCAGGTAAGGAGGTCTTGGTGGACTCACATGGATATTAATTCAGTTAAAGGGGGCTTGGAGGACTCGCATGGATATTATTTCAGTTAAGGAGGGTTTGGTGGACCCACATGGGTATTGATTTAGTTAAAGAGGTCTTGGTGGACTCACATGGGTATTAATTCAGTTAAAGAGGGCTTGGTGGACTCACATGGGTATTAATTCAGTTAAAGAGGGCTTGGTGGACTCACATGGGTATTAATTCAGTTAAAGAGGTCTTGGTGGACTCACATGGGTATTAATTCAAGTAAGGAGGGCCTGGTGGACTCACATGGGTATTGATTCAGTTAAAGAGGTCTTGGTGGACTCACATGAGTATTGATTCCGTTAAAGAGGGCTTGGTGGACTCACATGGGTATTAATTCAAGTAAGGAGGGCTTGGTGGACTCACATGGGTATTAATTCAGGTAAGGAGGGCTTGGTGGACTCACATGGGTATTAATTCAGGTAAGGAGGGCTTGGTGGACTCACATGGGTATTAATTCAGTTAAAGAGGTCTTGGTGGACTCACATGAGTATTGATTCCGTTAAAGAGGGCTTGGTGGACTCACATGGGTATTAATTCAGGTAAGGAGGACTTGGTGGACTCACATGGGTATTAATTCAGGTAAGGAGGGCTTGGTGGACTCACATGGGCATTAATTCAGTTAAAGAGGGCTTGGTGTGCTCACATGGGTATTAATTCAGTTAAAGAGGTCTTGGTGGACTCACATGGGTATTGATTAGGTTAAAGAGGGCTTGGTGGACTCACATGGGTATTGATTCAGTTAACGAGGTCTTGGTGGACTCACATAAGTATTGATTCCGTTAAAGAGGGCTTGGGGGACTCACATGGGTATTGATTCAGTTAAAGAGGTCTTGGTGGACTCACATGGGTATTAATTCAAGTAAGGAGGGCTTGGTGGATTCACATGGGTATTAATTCAAGTAAGGAGGGCTTGGTGGACTCACATGGGTATTAATTCAAGTAAGGAGGTCTTGGTGGATTCACATGGGTGTTAATTCAGTTAACGAGGTCTTGGTGGACTTGCATTGGGTATTATTTCAGGTAAGGAGGGCTTGGTGGACTCACATGGGTATTGATTCAGTTAAAGAGGGCTTGGTGGACTCACATGGGTATTGATTCAGTTAACGAGGTCTTGGTGGACTCACATGGGTATTGATTCAGGTAAGTAGGGCTTGGTGGACTCACATGAGTATTGATTCCGTTAAAGAGGTCTTGGTGGACTCACATGAGTATTGATTCCGTTAAAGAAGGCTTGGTGGACTCACATGGGTATTGATTCAGGTAAGTAGGGCTTGGTGGACTCACATGAGTATTGATTCAGTGAAAGAGGTCTTGGTGGACTCACATGGGTATTAATTCAGTTAAAGAGGGCTTGGTGGACTCACATGAGTATTGATTCCGTTAAAGAGGGCTTGGTGGACTCACATGGGTATTGATTCAGGTAAGTAGGGCTTGGTGGACTCACATGAGTATTGATTCAGTTAAAGAGGTCTTGGTGGACTCACATGGGTATTAATTCAGTTAAAGAGGTCTTGGTGGACTCACATGGGTATTGATTCACGTAAGTAGGGCTTGGTGGACTCACATGGGTATTAATTCACGTAAGTAGGGCTTGGTGGACTCACATGGGTATTGATTCAGTTAAAGAGGCCTTGGTGGACTCACATGGGTATTAATTCAGTTAAAGAGGTCTTGGTGGACTCACATGGGTATTAATTCAGGTAAGGAGGGCTTGGTGGACTCACATGGGTATTAATTCAGGTAAGGAGGACTTGGTGCACTCACATGGGTATTAATTCAGGTAAGGAGGACTTGGTGGACTCACATGGGTATTAATTCAGGTAAGGAGGGCTTGGTGGACCCACATGGGTATTAATTCAGTTAAAGGGGGCTTGGTGGACTCACATGGGTATTAATTCATTTAAAGAGGTCTTGGTGGACTCACATGGGTATTAATTCAGGTAAGGAGGGCTTGGTGGACCCACATGGGTATTAATTCAGTTAAAGAGGTCTTGGTGGACTCACATGGGTATTAATTCATTTAAAGAGGTCTTGGTGGACTCATGGGTATTAATTCAGGTAAGGAGGTCTTGGTGGACTCACATGGATATTAATTCAGTTAAAGGGGGCTTGGAGGACTCGCATGGATATTATTTCAGTTAAGGAGGGTTTGGTGGACCCACATGGGTATTGATTTAGTTAAAGAGGTCTTGGTGGACTCACATGGGTATTAATTCAGTTAAAGAGGGCTTGGTGGACTCACATGGGTATTAATTCAGTTAAAGAGGGCTTGGTGGACTCACATGGGTATTAATTCAGTTAAAGAGGTCTTGGTGGACTCACATGGGTATTAATTCAAGTAAGGAGGGCCTGGTGGACTCACATGGGTATTGATTCAGTTAAAGAGGTCTTGGTGGACTCACATGAGTATTGATTCCGTTAAAGAGGGCTTGGTGGACTCACATGGGTATTAATTCAAGTAAGGAGGGCTTGGTGGACTCACATGGGTATTAATTCAGGTAAGGAGGGCTTGGTGGACTCACATGGGTATTAATTCAGGTAAGGAGGGCTTGGTGGACTCACATGGGTATTAATTCAGTTAAAGAGGTCTTGGTGGACTCACATGAGTATTGATTCCGTTAAAGAGGGCTTGGTGGACTCACATGGGTATTAATTCAGGTAAGGAGGACTTGGTGGACTCACATGGGTATTAATTCAGGTAAGGAGGGCTTGGTGGACTCACATGGGCATTAATTCAGTTAAAGAGGGCTTGGTGTGCTCACATGGGTATTAATTCAGTTAAATAGGTCTTGGTGGACTCACATGGGTATTGATTAGGTTAAAGAGGGCTTGGTGGACTCACATGGGTATTGATTCAGTTAACGAGGTCTTGGTGGACTCACATAAGTATTGATTCCGTTAAAGAGGGCTTGGGGGACTCACATGGGTATTGATTCAGTTAAAGAGGTCTTGGTGGACTCACATGGGTATTAATTCAAGTAAGGAGGGCTTGGTGGATTCACATGGGTATTAATTCAAGTAAGGAGGGCTTGGTGGACTCACATGGGTATTAATTCAAGTAAGGAGGTCTTGGTGGATTCACATGGGTGTTAATTCAGTTAACGAGGTCTTGGTGGACTTGCATTGGGTATTATTTCAGGTAAGGAGGGCTTGGTGGACTCACATGGGTATTGATTCAGTTAAAGAGGGCTTGGTGGACTCACATGGGTATTGATTCAGTTAACGAGGTCTTGGTGGACTCACATGGGTATTGATTCAGGTAAGTAGGGCTTGGTGGACTCACATGAGTATTGATTCCGTTAAAGAGGTCTTGGTGGACTCACATGAGTATTGATTCCGTTAAAGAAGGCTTGGTGGACTCACATGGGTATTGATTCAGGTAAGTAGGGCTTGGTGGACTCACATGAGTATTGATTCAGTGAAAGAGGTCTTGGTGGACTCACATGGGTATTAATTCAGTTAAAGAGGGCTTGGTGGACTCACATGAGTATTGATTCCGTTAAAGAGGGCTTGGTGGACTCACATGGGTATTGATTCAGGTAAGTAGGGCTTGGTGGACTCACATGAGTATTGATTCAGTTAAAGAGGTCTTGGTGGACTCACATGGGTATTAATTCAGTTAAAGAGGTCTTGGTGGACTCACATGGGTATTGATTCACGTAAGTAGGGCTTGGTGGACTCACATGGGTATTAATTCACGTAAGTAGGGCTTGGTGGACTCACATGGGTATTGATTCAGTTAAAGAGGCCTTGGTGGACTCACATGGGTATTAATTCAGTTAAAGAGGTCTTGGTGGACTCACATGGGTATTGATTCACGTAAGTAGGGCTTGGTGGACTCACATGAGTATTGATTCAGTGAAAGAGGTCTTGGTGGACTCACATGGGTATTAATTCAGTTAAAGAGGGCTTGGTGGACCCACATGGGTATTCAGTTAAAGAGGGTTTGGTGGACTCACATGAGTATTGATTCAGTTAAAGAGGGTTTGGTGGACTCACATGGGTATTAATTCAGTTAAAGAGGGCTTGGTGGACTCACATGAGTATTGATTCAGTTAAAGAGGTCTTGGTGGACTCACATGGGTATTGATTCAGTTAAAGAGGGCTTGGTGGACTCACATGGGTATTGATTCAGTTAAAGAGGGCTTGGTGGACTCACATGGGTATTGATTCAGTTAAAGAGGGCTTGGTGGACTCACATGAGTATTGATTCAGTTAAAGAGGGCTTGGTGGACTCACATGAGTGTTGATTCAGTTAAAGAGGGCTTGGTGGACTCACATGAGTATTGATTCAGTTAAAGAGGGCTTGGTGGACTCACATGGGTATTAATTCAGTTAAAGAGGGTTTGGTGGACTCACATGAGTATTGATTCAGTTAAAGAGGGTTTGGTGGACTCACATGGGTATTAATTCAGTTAAAGAGGGCTTGGTGGACTCACATGAGTATTGATTCAGTTAAAGAGGTCTTGGTGGACTCACATGGGTATTGATTCAGTTAAAGAGGGCTTGGTGGACTCACATGGGTATTGATTCAGTTAAAGAGGGCTTGGTGGACTCACATGAGTATTGATTCAGTTAAAGAGGGCTTGGTGGACTCACATGAGTATTGATTCAGTTAAAGAGGGCTTGGTGGACCCACATGAGTATTGATTCAGTTAAAGAGGGCTTGGTGAACTCACATGGGTATTAATTCAGTTAAAGAGGGCTTGGTGGACTCACATGGGTATTAATTCAGTGAAAGAGGTCTTGGTGGACTCACATGGGTATTGATTCAGGTAAGTAGGGCATGGCGGACTCACATGGGTATTAATTCAGTTAAAGAGGACTTGGTGGACTCACATGGGTATTAATTCAGTTAAAGAGGGTTTGGTGGACTCACATGAGTATTGATTCAGTTAAAGAGGGTTTGGTGGACTCACATGGGTATTAATTCAGTTAAAGAGGGCTTGGTGGACTCACATGAGTATTGATTCAGTTAAAGAGGTCTTGGTGGACTCACATGGGTATTGATTCAGTTAAAGAGGGCTTGGTGGACTCACATGGGTATTGATTCAGTTAAAGAGGGCTTGGTGGACTCACATGAGTATTGATTCAGTTAAAGAGGGCTTGGTGGACTCACATGAGTATTGATTCAGTTAAAGAGGGCTTGGTGGACTCACATGAGTATTGATTCAGTTAAAGAGGGCTTGGTGGACTCACATGAGTATTGATTCAGTTAAAGAGGGCTTGTTGGACTCACATGGGTATTAATTCAGTTAAAGAGGGCTTGGTGGACTCACATGGGTATTAATTCAGTGAAAGAGGTCTTGGTGGACTCACATGGGTATTGATTCAGGTAAGTAGGGCTTGGCGGACTCACATGGGTATTAATTCAGTTAAAGAGGACTTGGTGGACTCACATGGGTATTAATTCAGTTAAAGAGGTCTTGGTGGACTCACATGGGTATTAATTCAGTTAAAGAGGGCTTGGTGGACTCACATGGGTATTAATTCAGTTAAAGAGGGCTTGGTGGACTCACATGGGTATTAATTCAGTTAAAGAGGGCTTGGTGGACTCACATGAGTATTGATTTCGTCAAAGAGGGCTTGGTGGACTCACATGGGTATTGATTCAGGTAAGTAGGGCTTGGTGGACTCACATGAGTATTGATTCAGTGAAAGAGGTCTTGGTGGACTCACATGGGTATTAATTCAGTTAAAGAGGTCTTGGTGGACTCACATGGGTATTAATTCAGTTAAAGAGGTCTTGGTGGACTCACATGGGTATTGATTCACGTAAGTAGGGCTTGGTGGACTCACATGGGTATTAATCCAGTTAAAGAGGTCTTGGTGGACTCACATGGGTATTGATTCCGTTAAAGAGGGCTTGGCGGACTCACATGGGTATTAATTCAGTTAAAGAGGACTTGGTGGACTCACATGGGTATTAATTCAGTTAAAGAGGTCTTGGTGGACTCACATGGGTATTAATTCAGTTAAAGAGGGCTTGGTGGACTCACATGGGTATTAATTCAGTTAAAGAGGGTTTGGTGGACTCACATGAGTATTGATTCAGTTAAAGAGGGTTTGGTGGACTCACATGGGTATTAATTCAGTTAAAGAGGGCTTGGTGGACTCACATGAGTATTGATTCAGTTAAAGAGGTCTTGGTGGACTCACATGGGTATTGATTCAGTTAAAGAGGGCTTGGTGGACTCACATGAGTATTGATTCAGGCTTTTTACTTGCAGTTCAGGTTATCAGTGTGACGGTTATAACAATCCGGCGATTTCTTTATGATAAGGGGGATTATGCATTAGAATCTTGGTGTCCATTGTTCATCATCTAGTGGATGACGTGCAGCGTTTGAATCGATTCCATTGCTCACAGGTTGTCGTCGTTATTCCAGGTTCAGTGTCCAGTTTATCACATTTACATGATGTGGAAGCCGCTCCTGCCTTTTATAATGAACCATCCAATTGAACGGGTTGACATTCTGTACATTGTGAAGTACACAGCCCAGGAATTAATGTTACTTACCCACTGTGCGGAGTTCATCATCAACGGTTTAATTAGCTTTCCTTCTAACAAGGGTTACGAATAGATACGAAGGGTTTTTAAGTGTCAAATTTAACTCTAGACATTAAATTTAGCAAATTATCCAATCAACAGAATGGTTGGAGTGCAACTTGTCCTGTGGAGAATCTACCACTTCTTTTTCTTAAGTAGGGACAGAGACATCAATACGAAACAGCTGTCCAGATACAACACTCAAAATAGCCAAACAGAACAACCTTTCTGTGCCTGATATTGTTACGTTTTCAGAGAAGAGCTGGGCCCCTCGTTTGAAGCGCTGTCATCTAGCTTGTTGATTCATTTGTTAGAGTTTAGCAGCAAAATCACAGACTTCAGTAAGTAGTTCTCCAAAACTGAAATAATAATCCAATACTGGATGTAATAGAGGGGATGAAGCTGCAGAAAAAATGTGGGATGTAATAGAGGTGATGAAGCTGCAGAAGAAATGTTGGATGTAATAGAGGTGATGAAGCTGCGGAAGAAATGTTGGATGTAATAGAGGTGATGAAGCTGTAGTACACATGTTGGCCATAATAGAGGTGATGAAGTTGCAGTAGAAATGTTGACTGTAATACTGGGGATGAAGCTGCAGTAGAAATGTTGGATGTAATAGAGGCGATGAAGCTGCAGTAGAAATGTTGGCTGTAATAGAGATGATGAAGCTGTAGTACACATGTTGGCCGTAATATAGGTGATGAAGCTGCAGTAGAAATGTTGGATGTAATAGAGGTGATGAAGCTGCAGTAGAAATGTTGGATGTAATAGAGGCGATGAAGCTGCAGTAGAAATGTTGGCCATAATAGAGGTGATGAAGCTGCAGTAGAAATGTTGGATGTAATAGAGGTGATTAAGCTGCAGTAGAAATTTTGGATGTAATAGAGGCGATGAAGCTGCAGTACACATGTTGGCCGTAATAGAGGTGATGAAGCTGCAGTAGAAATGTTGGATGTAATAGAGGTGATGAAGCTGCAGAAGAAATGTTGGATGTAATAGTGGTGATGAAGCTGCATCAGACATGTTGGATTTAATAGTGGTGATGAAGCTGCAGTAGAAATGTTGGATGTAATAGTGGTGATGAAGCTGCATCAGACATGTTGGATGTAATAATGATGATGAAGCTGCATCAGACATGTTGTATGTAATAGTGGTGATGAAGCTGCATCAGACATGTTGGATGTAACAGAGGTGATGAAGCTGCATCAGACATGTTGGATGTAATAGAGGTGATGAAGCTGCATCAGACATGTTGGATGTAATAGTGGTGATGAAGCTGCATCAGACATGTTGGATGTAATAATGATGATGAAGCTGCATCAGACATGTTGGATGTAATAGTGGTGATGAAGCTGCATCAGACATGTTGGATGTAATAATGATGATGAAGCTGCATCAGACATGTTGGATGTAATAGAGGTGATGAAGCTGCAGGAGAAATGTTGGATGTAATAGAGGTGATGAAGCTGCAGTACCAATTTTGGTTGTAATAGTGCTGTTGAAGCTGCAGCAGAAATGTGAGATGTAATAGAGGTGATGAAGCAGCAGTAGAAATGTTGGCTGTAATAGAGGTGATGAAGCTGCAGTAAACATGGTAGCTGTAATAGTGGTGATGAAGCTGCAGCAGGCATGTTGGATGTAACAGAGGTGATGAAGCTGCAGCAGGCAAGTTGGATGTAATATAGGCAATGAAGCTACATCAGACATGTTAGATGTAATAGAGGTGATGAAGCTGCAGCAGGCATGTTGGATGTAATATAGGCGATGAAGCTACATCAGACATGTTAGATGTAATAGAGGTGATGAAGCTGCAGCAGGCATGTTGGATGTAACAGAGGTGATGAAGCTGCAGAAGACAGGTTGGATGTAATATAGGCGATGAAGCTACATCAGAAATGTTAGATGTAATAGTGGTGATGAAGCTGCAGCATGATTGTTGGATGTAATAGTGGTGATAAAGCTACATCAGGCATGTTGAATGTAACAGTGGTGATGAAGCTGCAGCAGACATGTTGGATATAAAAGTGGTGATGAAGCTGCAGCAGACGCTTTGGTTGTAATAGTGGTGATGAAGCTGCAGCAGATGTATTGGTTGTAATAGAGGTGATGAAGCTGCAGTAGAAACGTTGGATATAATAGAGGTGATGAAGCTGCATCAGAAATGTTGGATGTATTAATGGTGATGAAGCTGCATCAGACATGTTGGATGTAATAATGATGATGAAGCTGGATCAGACATGTTGGATGTAATAGTGGTGATGAAGCTGCAGTAGAAATGTTGGATGTAAAAGAGGTGATGAAGCTGCACAAGAAATGTTGGATGTAATAGAGGTGATGAAGCTGCAGTAGAAATGTTGGCTGTAATAGAGGTAATGAAGCTGCAGTAAACATGTTAGCTGTAATAGTGGTGATGAAGCTGCAGCAGGCATATTGGATGTAACAGAGGTGATGAAGCTGCAGCAGGCAGGTTGGATGTAATATAGGCAATGAAGCTACATCAGACATGTTAGATGTAATAGAGGTGATGAAGCTGCAGCAGGCATGTTGGATGTAATATAGGCGATGAAGCTACATCAGACATGTTAGATGTAATAGAGGTGATGAAGCTGCAGCAGGCATGTTGGATGTAACAGAGGTGATGAAGCTGCAGCAGACAGGTTGGATGTAATATAGGCGATGAAGCTACATCAGACATGTTAGATGTAATAGTGGTGATGTAGCTGCAGCATGGTTGTTGGATGTAATAGTGGTGATAAAGCTACATCAGGCATGTTGAATGTAACAGTGGTGATGAAGCTGCAGCAGACATGTTGGATATAATAGTGGTGATGAAGCTGCAGCAGACGTATTGGTTGTAATAGTGGCGATGAAGCTGCAGCAGATGTATTGGTTGTAATAGAGGTGATGAAGCTGCAGTAGAAACGTTGGACATAATAGAGGTGATGAAGCTGCATCAGAAATGTTGGATGTAATAGTGGTGATGAAGCTGCATCAGACATGTTGGATGTAATAGTGGTGATGAAGCTGCAGTAGAAATGTTGGATGTAACCGAGGTGATGAAGCTGCACAAGAAATGTTGGATGTAATAGAGGTGATGAAGCTGCAGTATACATGTTGGATGTAATAGAGTTGATGAAGCTGCAGGAGAAATGTTGGATGTAATAGAGGTGATGAAGTTGCAGTACCAATTTTGGTTGTAATAGTGCTGTTGAAGCTGCAGCAGAAATGTGGGATGTAATAGTGATGCTGAAGCTGCAGTAGAAATGTATGATGTAATAGAGGTGATGAAGCTGCAGTAGAAGTGTTGGCTGTAATAGAGGTGATGAAGCTGCAGTAGACATGTTGGATGTAATAGTGGTGATGAAGCTGCAGTCGACAATTTGGGATGTAACAGAGTTGATGAAGCTGCAGTAGAAATGTTGGATGCAATAGTGATGATGAAGCTAGAGTAGACATGTTGGCTGTAATAGAGGTGATGAAGCTGCAGTAGAAATGTTGGATGTAACAGAGGTGATGAAGCTGCAGTAGACATGTTGGATGTAATAGTGGTGATGAAGCTGCAGTCGACAATTTGGGATGTAACAGAGTTGATGAAGCTGCAGTAGAAATGTTGGATGCAATAGTGATGATGAAGCTAGAGTAGACATGTTGGCTGTAATAGAGTTGATGAAGCTGCAGTAGAAATGTTGGATGTAACAGAGGTGATGAAGCTGCAGTATACATGTTGGATGTAATAGAGTTGATGAAGCTGCAGGAGAAATGTTGGATGTAATAGAGGTGATGAAGTTGCAGTACCAATTTTGGTTGTAATAGTGCTGTTGAAGCTGCAGCAGAAATGTGGGATGTAATAGTGATGCTGAAGCTGCAGTAGAAATGTATGATGTAATAGACGTGATGAAGCTGCAGTAGAAATGTTGGATGTAACAGAGGTGATGAAGCTGCAGTAGACATGTTGGATGTAATAGTGGTGATGAAGCTGCAGTCGACAATTTGGGATGTAACAGAGTTGATGAAGCTGCAGTAGAAATGTTGGATGCAATAGTGATGATGAAGCTAGAGTAGACATGTTGGCTGTAATAGAGGTGATGAAGCTGCATCAGACATGTTGGATGCAATAGTGGTGATGAAGCTGCAGAAGAAATGTTGACTGTAATAGAGGTGATGAAGCTGCAGTAGAAATGTTGGATGTAACAGAGGTGATGAAGCTGCAGTAGAAATGTTGGATGCAATAGTGATGATGAAGCTAGAGTAGACATGTTGGCTGTAATAGAGGTGATGAAGCTGCATCAGACATGTTGGATGCAATAGTGGTGATGAAGCTGCAGAAGAAATGTTGACTGTAATAGAGGTGATGAAGCTGCAGTCGACAATTTGGGATGTAACAGAGTTGATGAAGCTGCAGTAGAAATGTTGGATGCAATAGTGATGATGAAGCTAGAGTAGACATGTTGGCTGTAATAGAGGTGATGAAGCTGCAGTAGAAATGTTGGATGTAACAGAGGTGATGAAGCTGCAGTATACATGTTGGATGTAATAGAGTTGATGAAGCTGCAGGAGAAATGTTGGATGTAATAGAGGTGATGAAGTTGCAGTACCAATTTTGGTTGTAATAGTGCTGTTGAAGCTGCAGCAGAAATGTGGGATGTAATAGTGATGCTGAAGCTGCAGTAGAAATGTATGATGTAATAGACGTGATGAAGCTGCAGTAGAAATGTTGGATGTAACAGAGGTGATGAAGCTGCAGTAGACATGTTGGATGTAATAGTGGTGATGAAGCTGCAGTCGACAATTTGGGATGTAACAGAGTTGATGAAGCTGCAGTAGAAATGTTGGATGCAATAGTGATGATGAAGCTAGAGTAGACATGTTGGCTGTAATAGAGGTGATGAAGCTGCATCAGACATGTTGGATGCAATAGTGGTGATGAAGCTGCAGAAGAAATGTTGACTGTAATAGAGGTGATGAAGCTGCAGTAGAAATGTTGGATGTAACAGAGGTGATGAAGCTGCACAAGAAATGTGGGATGTAATAGAGGTGATGAAGCTGCAGTAGACATGTTGGATGTAATAGAGGTGATGAAGCTGCATCAGACATGTTGGATGTAATAGTGGTGATGAAGCTGCAGTAGAAATGTTGGATGTAACAGAGGTGATGAAGCTGCAGCAGGCAGGTTGGATGTAATATAGGCAATGAAGCTACATCAGACATGTTAGATGTAATAGAGGTGATGAAGCTGCAGCAGGCATGTTGGATGTAATATAGGCGATGAAGCTACATCAGACATGTTAGATGTAATAGAGGTGATGAAGCTGCAGCAGGCATGTTGGATGTAACAGAGGTGATGAAGCTGCAGCAGACAGGTTGGATGTAATATAGGCGATGAAGCTACATCAGACATGTTAGATGTAATAGTGGTGATGAAGCTGCAGCATGATTGTTGGATGTAATAGTGGTGATAAAGCTACATCAGGCATGTTGAATGTCACAGTGGTGATGAAGCTGCAGCAGACATGTTGGATATAATAGTGGTGATGAAGCTGCAGCAGACGTATTGGTTGTAATAGTGGTGATGAAGCTGCAGCAGATGTATTGGTTGTAATAGTGGTGATGAAGCTGCATCAGACATGTTGGATGTAATAGAGGTGATGAAGTTGCAGAAGGCATGTTGAATTTAACAGAGGTGATGAAGCTGCAGCAGGCATGTTGGATGTACTAGTGGTGATGAAGCTGTATTAGACATGTTGGATGTAATAGAGGTGATGAAGCTTCAGCAGACATGTTGGATATAACTGAGGTGATGAAGCTGCAGAAGACATGGTGGATGTAACTGAGGTGATGAAGCTGCAGGAGAAATGTTCGATGTAATAGTGGTGATGAAGCTGCAGCACACAGTTTGGATATAATAGTGCCGATGAAGCTGCAGCAGGAATGTTGGATGTAAAAGTGGTGATGAAGCTGCAGCAGGCATGTTGGATGTAATAGAGGTGATGAACCTGCGGCAGCCATGTTGGATGTAACAGAGGTGATGAAGCTGCAGCAGGCATGTTGGATGTAACAGAGGTGATGAACCTGCAGCAGGCATGTTGGATGTAACAGTGATGATGAAGCTGCAGCAGGCATGTTGGATGTAACAGAGGTGATGAAGCTGAAGCAGGCCCGTTGGAGGTAACAGTGATGATGAAGCTGCAGCAGGCATGTTGGATGTAACAGAGGTGATGAACCTGCAGCAGGCATGTTGGATGTAACAGTGATGATGAAGCTGCAGCAGGCTTGTTGGATGTAACAGAGTAGATGAAGCTGAAGCAGGCCCGTTGGAGGTAATAGAGGTGATGAAACTGCAGCAGCCATGTTGGATGTAAAAGTGGTGATGAAGCTGCAGCAGGCATGTTGGACGTAATAGTGGTGATGAAGGTGCATTAGATATGTTGGATGTAATAGTGGAGATGAAGCTGCATTAGACATGTTGGATGTAATAGAGGTGATGAAGTTGAAGCAGGCATGTTGAATGTAAGAGAGGTGATGAAGGTGCAGCAGGCATGTTGGGTGAAACAAAGGTGATGAAGGTGCAGCAGGCATGTTGGGTGTAACAAAGGTGATGAAGCTGCAGCATTCTTGTTGGATGTAACAGAGGTGATGAACCTGCAGCAGGCATGTTGGGTGTAACAAAGGTGATGAAGCTGCAGCATTCTTGTTGGATGTAACAGAGGTGATGAACCTGCAGCAGGCATGTTGAATGTAACAGTGATGATGACGCTGCAGCTTTCTTGTTGGATGTAACAGAGGTGATGAAGCTGCAGCAGACATGTTGGATGTAATAGTGGTGATGAAGGTGCATTAGACATGTTGAATGTAACAGAAGTGATGAAGCTGCAGCAGGCATGTTGGATGTAAGAGTGGTGATGAAGGTGCAGCAGGCATGTTGGCTGTAACAAAGGTGATGAAGCTGCAGCAGGCATGTTGGGTGTAACAAAGGTGATGAAGCTGCAGCAGGCATGTTGGATGTAACAGAGGTGATGAACCTGCAGCAGGCATGTTGGGTGTAACAAAGGTGATGAAGCTGCAGCTTTCTTGTTGGATGTAACAGAGGTGATGAACCTGCAGCAGGCATGTTGAATGTAACAGTGATGATGTAGCTGTAGCAGGCATGTTGGATGTAAAAGTTGCGTTGAAGCTGCAGCACGCATGTTGGATGTAATAGTGGTGATGAAGGTGCATTAGACATGTTGGATGTAACAGAGGTGATGAAGCTGCAGCAGGCATTTTGGGTGTAACAGATGTGATGAAGCTGCAGTAGGCTTGTTGGATGTAAGAGAGATGATGAACCTGCAGCAGGCATGTTGGATGTAACAGTGATGATGAAGCTGCAGCAGGCATGTTGGATGTAATAGTGGTGATGAAGCTGCATTAGACATATTGGATATAATAGTGGTGATGAAGCTGCAGCAGGCATGTTGGATGTAAAAGGGGTGATGATGCTGCAGCAGGCATGTTGGATGGAATAGTGGTGATGAAGCTGCAGCAGTCATTTTGGATGTAACAGAGGTGATGAAGCTGCAGCAGACATGTTGGATGTAATAATGGTGATGAAGCTGCAGTGCACATGTTGGATGTAATAGTGATGATGAAGCTGCATAAGACATGTTGGATGCAATAGTGGTGATGAAGCTGCAGAAGAAATGTTGGACGTAATAGTGGTGATGAAGCTGCAGTAGAAATGTTGGATGTAATAGAGGTGATGAAGTTGCAGCAGGCATGTTGAATGTAACAGAAGTGATGAAGCTGCAGCAGACATGTTGGATGTAACAGAGGTGATGTAGCTGTAGCAGGCATGTTGGATGTAAAAGTGGCGTTGAAGCTGCAGCAGGCATGTTGGATGTAAAAGTGGTGATGAAACTGCATCAGACATGTTGGATGTAATAGTGGTGATGAAGCTGCAGCAGGCATGTTGGATGTAATAGTGGTGATGAAGGTGCATTAAATATGTTGGATGTGATAGTGGAGATGAAGTTGCATCAGACATGTTGGATGTAATAGAGGTGATGAAGTTGAAGCAGGCATGTTGAATGTAACAGAAGCGATGAAGCTGCAGCAGGCATGTTGGATGTAAGAGAGGTGATGAAGGTGCATTACACATGTTGGATATAATAGTGGTGATGGAGCTGCAGCAGGCATGTTGGATATAATCGTGGTGATGAAGGTGCAGTAGAAATGTTGGATGTAATAGTGGTGATGAAGCTGCAGCAGGCATGTTGGATGTAAGAGAGGTGATGAAGGTGCATTACACATGTTGGATATAATAGTGGTGATGGAGCTGTGGCAGCCATGTTGGATATAATCGTGGTGATGAAGGTGCAGTAGACATGTTGGATGTAACAATGGTGATGAAGCTGCAGCAGGCATGTTGGGTGTAACAAAGGTGATGAAGCTGCAGCATTCTTGTTTGATGTAACAGAGGTGATGAACCTGCAGCAGGCATGTTGAATGTAACAGTAATGATGATGATGCAGCAGGCATGTTGGATGTGACGGATGTGATGAAGCTGCAGCAGACATGTTGGATGTAACAGAGGTGATGTAGCTGTAGCAGGCATGTTGGGTGTAAAAGTGGCGTTGAAGCTGCAGCACGCATGTTGTATGTAATAGTGGTGATGAAGGTGCATTGGACATGTTGGACGTAACAGAGGTGATGAAGCTGCAGCAGGCATCTTGAGTGTAACAGAGGTGATGAAGCTACAGCAGGCTTGTTGGATGTAAGAGAGGTGATGAACCTGCAGCAGGCATGTTGAATGTAACGGTGATGATGAAGCTGCAGCAGGCGTGTTGGATGTAACAGAGGTGGTGAAGCTGCAGCAGGCATTTTGGATGTAATAGTGATGATGAAGCTGCAGCAGGCATGTTGGTTGTAACAGAGGTGATGATGCTGCAGCAGGCATGTTGGATGTAAAAGTGGTGATGAAGCTGCAGCAGGCATGTTGGATGTAATAATGGTGATGAAGCTGCAGCAGACATGTTGGATGTAACAGAGGTGATGAAGCTGCAGCAGACATGTTGGATGTAATAATGGTGATGAAGCTGCAGCAGACATGTTGGATGTAACAATGCTGATGAAGCTGCATCAGACATGTTGCATGTAATAGAGGTGATGAAGTTGAAGCAGGCATGTTGAATGTAACAGAGGTGATGAAGCTGCAGCAGGCAAGTTGGATGTAACAAAGGTGATGAAACTGCAGAAGGCATGTTGGATGTAATAGAGGTGATGAAGCTGCATCAGACATGTTGGACATAATAGTGGTGATGAAGCTGCAGCATGGTTGTTGGATGTAATAGTGGTAATGAAGCTGCAGCAGGCATGCTGGAGGTAACAGAGATGATGTTGCCGCAGCAGACATGTTAGATGCAATAGTGACGATGACGCTGCATCCGACATGTTGGATGTAATAGTGGTGATGAAGCTGCAGTTGACATGTTGGATGTAAAAGTGGTGATGAAGCTGCAGCAGGCATGTTGGGTGTAACAGAGGTGATGAAGCTGCAGCAGGCAGGTTGGATGTAATATAGGCAATGAAGCTACATCAGACATGTTAGATGTAATAGAGGTGATGAAGCTGCAGCAGGCATGTTGGATGTAACAGAGACGATGAAGCTGCAGCAGACAGGTTGGATGTAATATAGGCGATGAAGCTACATCAGACATGTTGGATGTAACAGAGGTGATGAAGCTGCAGCAGACAGGTTGGATGTAATATAGGCGATGAAGCTACATCAGACATGTTAGATGTAATAGTGGTGATGAAGCTGCAGCATGATTGTTGGATGTAATAGTGGTGATAAAGCTGCATTAGGCATGTTGAATGTCACAGTGGTGATGAAGCTGCAGCAGACATGTTGGATATAATAGTGGTGATGAAGCTGCAGCAGACGTATTGGTTGTAATAGTGGTGATGAAGCTGCAGCAGATGTATTGGTTGTAATAGTGGTGATGAAGCTGCATCAGACATGTTGGATGTAATAGAGGTGATGAAGTTGCAGAAGGCATGTTGAATTTAACAGAGGTGATGAAGCTGCAGCAGGCATGTTGGATGTACTAGTGGTGATGAAGCTGTATTAGACATGTTGGATGTAATAGAGGTGATGAAGCTTCAGCAGACATGTTGGATATAACTGAGGTGATGAAGCTGCAGAAGACATGGTGGATGTAACTGAGGTGATGAAGCTGCAGGAGAAATGTTCGATGTAATAGTGGTGATGAAGCTGCAGCACACATTTTGGATATAATAGTGCTGATGAAGCTGCAGCAGGAATGTTGGATGTAACAGAGGTGATGAAGCTGCAGCAGGCAGGTTGGATGTAATATAGGCAATGAAGCTACATCAGACATGTTAGATGTAATAGAGGTGATGAAGCTGCAGTATACATGTTGGATGTAATAGAGTTGATGAAGCTGCAGGAGAAATGTTGGATGTAATAGAGGTGATGAAGTTGCAGTACCAATTTTGGTTGTAATAGTGCTGTTGAAGCTGCAGCAGAAATGTGGGATGTAATAGTGATGCTGAAGCTGCAGTAGAAATGTATGATGTAATAGAGGTGATGAAGCTGCAGTAGAAGTGTTGGCATTAATAGAGGTGATGAAGCTGCAGTATACATGTTGGATGTAATAGACGTGATGAAGCTGCAGTAGAAATGTTGGATGTAACAGAGGTGATGAAGCTGCAGTAGACATGTTGGATGTAATAGTGGTGATGAAGCTGCAGTCGACAATTTGGGATGTAACAGAGTTGATGAAGCTGCAGTAGAAATGTTGGATGCAATAGTGATGATGAAGCTAGAGTAGACATGTTGGCTGTAATAGAGGTGATGAAGCTGCATCAGACATGTTGGATGCAATAGTGGTGATGAAGCTGCAGAAGAAATGTTGACTGTAATAGAGGTGATGAAGCTGCAGTAGAAATGTTGGATGTAACAGAGGTGATGAAGCTGCACAAGAAATGTGGGATGTAATAGAGGTGATGAAGCTGCAGTAGACATGTTGGATGTAATAGAGGTGATGAAGCTGCATCAGACATGTTGGATGTAATAGTGGTGATGAAGCTGCAGTAGAAATGTTGGATGTAACAGAGGTGATGAAGCTGCAGCAGGCAGGTTGGATGTAATATAGGCAATGAAGCTACATCAGACATGTTAGATGTAATAGAGGTGATGAAGCTGCAGCAGGCATGTTGGATGTAATATAGGCGATGAAGCTACATCAGATGTATTGGTTGTAATAGTGGTGATGAAGCTGCATCAGACATGTTAGATGTAATAGTGGTGATGAAGCTGCAGCAGACGTATTGGTTGTAATAGTGGTGATGAAGCTGCAGCAGATGTATTGGTTGTAATAGTGGTGATGAAGCTGCATCAGACATGTTGGATGTAATAGAGGTGATGAAGTTGCAGAAGGCATGTTGAATTTAACAGAGGTGATGAAGCTGCAGCAGGCATGTTGGATGTACTAGTGGTGATGAAGCTGTATTAGACATGTTGGATGTAATAGAGGTGATGAAGCTTCAGCAGACATGTTGGATATAACTGAGGTGATGAAGCTGCAGAAGACATGGTGGATGTAACTGAGGTGATGAAGCTGCAGGAGAAATGTTCGATGTAATAGTGGTGATGAAGCTGCAGCACACAGTTTGGATATAATAGTGCTGATGAAGCTGCAGCAGGAATGTTGGATGTAAAAGTGGTGATGAAGCTGCAGCAGGCATGTTGGATGTAATAGAGGTGATGAACCTGCGGCAGCCATGTTGGATGTAACAGAGGTGATGAAGCTGCAGCAGGCATGTTGGATGTAACAGAGGTGATGAACCTGCAGCAGGCATGTTGGATGTAACAGTGATGATGAAGCTGCAGCAGGCATGTTGGATGTAACAGAGGTGATGAAGCTGAAGCAGGCCCGTTGGAGGTAACAGTGATGATGAAGCTGCAGCAGGCATGTTGGATGTAACAGAGGTGATGAACCTGAAGCAGGCATGTTGGATGTAACAGTGATGATGAAGCTGCAGCAGGCTTGTTGGATGTAACAGAGTAGATGAAGCTGAAGCAGGCCCGTTGGAGGTAATAGAGGTGATGAAACTGCAGCAGCCATGTTGGATGTAAAAGTGGTGATGAAGCTGCAGCAGGCATGTTGGACGTAATAGTGGTGATGAAGGTGCATTAGATATGTTGGATGTAATAGTGGAGATGAAGCTGCATTAGACATGTTGGATGTAATAGAGGTGATGAAGTTGAAGCAGGCATGTTGAATGTAAGAGAGGTGATGAAGGTGCAGCAGGCATGTTGGGTGTAACAAAGGTGATGAAGGTGCAGCAGGCATGTTGGGTGTAACAAAGGTGATGAAGCTGCAGCATTCTTGTTGGATGTAACAGACGTGATGAACCTGCAGCAGGCATGTTGGGTGTAACAAAGGTGATGAAGCTGCAGCATTCTTGTTGGATGTAACAGAGGTGATGAACCTGCAGCAGGCATGTTGAATGTAACAGTGATGATGACGCTGCAGCTTTCTTGTTGGATGTAACAGAGGTGATGAAGCTGCAGCAGACATGTTGGATGTAATAGTGGTGATGAAGGTGCAGCAGGCATGTTGGATGTAATAGAGGTGATGAACCTGCGGCAGCCATGTTGGATGTAACAGAGGTGATGAAGCTGCAGCAGGCATGTTGGATGTAACAGAGGTGATGAACCTGCAGCAGGCATGTTGGATGTAACAGTGATGATGAAGCTGCAGCAGGCATGTTGGATGTAACAGAGGTGATGAAGCTGAAGCAGGCCCGTTGGAGGTAACAGTGATGATGAAGCTGCAGCAGGCATGTTGGATGTAACAGAGGTGATGAACCTGCAGCAGGCATGTTGGATGTAACAGTGATGATGAAGCTGCAGCAGGCTTGTTGGATGTAACAGAGTAGATGAAGCTGAAGCAGGCCCGTTGGAGGTAATAGAGGTGATGAAACTGCAGCAGCCATGTTGGATGTAAAAGTGGTGATGAAGCTGCAGCAGGCATGTTGGACGTAATAGTGGTGATGAAGGTGCATTAGATATGTTGGATGTAATAGTGGAGATGAAGCTGCATTAGACATGTTGGATGTAATAGAGGTGATGAAGTTGAAGCAGGCATGTTGAATGTAAGAGAGGTGATGAAGGTGCAGCAGGCATGTTGGGTGTAACAAAGGTGATGAAGGTGCAGCAGGCATGTTGGGTGTAACAAAGGTGATGAAGCTGCAGCATTCTTGTTGGATGTAACAGAGGTGATGAACCTGCAGCAGGCATGTTGGGTGTAACAAAGGTGATGAAGCTGCAGCATTCTTGTTGGATGTAACAGAGGTGATGAACCTGCAGCAGGCATGTTGAATGTAACAGTGATGATGACGCTGCAGCTTTCTTGTTGGATGTAACAGAGGTGATGAAGCTGCAGCAGACATGTTGGATGTAATAGTGGTGATGAAGGTGCAGCAGGCATGTTGGGTGAAACAAAGGTGATGAAGGTGCAGCAGGCATGTTGGGTGTAACAAAGGTGATGAAGCTGCAGCATTCTTGTTGGATGTAACAGAGGTGATGAACCTGCAGCAGGCATGTTGGGTGTAACAAAGGTGATGAAGCTGCAGCATTCTTGTTGGATGTAACAGAGGTGATGAACCTGCAGCAGGCATGTTGAATGTAACAGTGATGATGACGCTGCAGCTTTCTTGTTGGATGTAACAGAGGTGATGAAGCTGCAGCAGACATGTTGGATGTAATAGTGGTGATGAAGGTGCATTAGACATGTTGAATGTAACAGAAGTGATGAAGCTGCAGCAGGCATGTTGGATGTAAGAGTGGTGATGAAGGTGCAGCAGGCATGTTGGCTGTAACAAAGGTGATGAAGCTGCAGCAGGCATGTTGGGTGTAACAAAGGTGATGAAGCTGCAGCAGGCATGTTGGATGTAACAGAGGTGATGAACCTGCAGCAGGCATGTTGGGTGTAACAAAGGTGATGAAGCTGCAGCTTTCTTGTTGGATGTAACAGAGGTGATGAACCTGCAGCAGGCATGTTGAATGTAACAGTGATGATGTAGCTGTAGCAGGCATGTTGGATGTAAAAGTTGCGTTGAAGCTGCAGCACGCATGTTGGATGTAATAGTGGTGATGAAGGTGCATTAGACATGTTGGATGTAACAGAGGTGATGAAGCTGCAGCAGGCATTTTGGGTGTAACAGATGTGATGAAGCTGCAGTAGGCTTGTTGGATGTAAGAGAGATGATGAACCTGCAGCAGGCATGTTGGATGTAACAGTGATGATGAAGCTGCAGCAGGCATGTTGGATGTAATAGTGGTGATGAAGCTGCATTAGACATATTGGATATAATAGAGGTGATGATGCTGCAGCAGGCATGTTGGATGTAAAAGTGGTGATGATGCTGCAGCAGGCATGTTGGATGGAATAGTGGTGATGAAGCTGCAGCAGGCATGTTGGATGTAAAAGGGGTGATGATGCTGCAGCAGGCATGTTGGATGGAATAGTGGTGATGAAGCTGCAGCAGTCATTTTGGATGTAACAGAGGTGATGAAGCTGCAGCAGACATGTTGGATGTAATAATGGTGATGAAGCTGCAGTGCACATGTTGGATGTAATAGTGATGATGAAGCTGCATAAGACATGTTGGATGCAATAGTGGTGATGAAGCTGCAGAAGAAATGTTGGACGTAATAGTGGTGATGAAGCTGCAGTAGAAATGTTGGATGTAATAGAGGTGATGAAGTTGCAGCAGGCATGTTGAATGTAACAGAAGTGATGAAGCTGCAGCAGACATGTTGGATGTAACAGAGGTGATGTAGCTGTAGCAGGCATGTTGGATGTAAAAGTGGCGTTGAAGCTGCAGCAGGCATGTTGGATGTAATAGTGGTGATGAAACTGCAGCATTCTTGTTGGATGTAACAGAGGTGATGAACCTGCAGCAGGCATGTTGGGTGTAACAAAGGTGATGAAGCTGCAGCATTCTTGTTGGATGTAACAGAGGTGATGAACCTGCAGCAGGCATGTTGAATGTAACAGTGATGATGACGCTGCAGCTTTCTTGTTGGATGTAACAGAGGTGATGAAGCTGCAGCAGACATGTTGGATGTAATAGTGGTGATGAAGGTGCAGCAGGCATGTTGGGTGAAACAAAGGTGATGAAGGTGCAGCAGGCATGTTGGGTGTAACAAAGGTGATGAAGCTGCAGCATTCTTGTTGGATGTAACAGAGGTGATGAACCTGCAGCAGGCATGTTGGGTGTAACAAAGGTGATGAAGCTGCAGCATTCTTGTTGGATGTAACAGAGGTGATGAACCTGCAGCAGGCATGTTGAATGTAACAGTGATGATAACGCTGCAGCTTTCTTGTTGGATGTAACAGAGGTGATGAAGCTGCAGCAGATATGTTGGATGTAATAGTGGTGATGAAGGTGCATTAGACATGTTGAATGTAACAGAAGTGATGAAGCTGCAGCAGGCATGTTGGATGTAAGAGTGGTGATGAAGGTGCAGCAGGCATGTTGGGTGTAACAAAGGTGATGAAGCTGCAGCAGGCATGTTGGATGTAACAGAGGTGATGAACCTGCAGCAGGCATGTTGTGTGTAACAAAGGTGATGAAGCTGCAGCTTTCTTGTTGGATGTAACAGAGGTGATGAACCTGCAGCAGGCATGTTGAATGTAACAGTGATGATGTAGCTGTAGCAGGCATGTTGGATGTAAAAGTTGCGTTGAAGCTGCAGCACGCATGTTGGATGTAATAGTGGTGATGAAGGTGCATTAGACATGTTGGATGTAACAGAGGTGATGAAGCTGCAGCAGGCATTTTGGGTGTAACAGATGTGATGAAGCTGCAGTAGGCTTGTTGGATGTAAGAGAGATGATGAACCTGCAGCAGGCATGTTGGATGTAACAGTGATGATGAAGCTGCAGCAGGCATGTTGGATGTAATAGTGGTGATGAAGCTGCAGCAGGCATGTTGGATATAATAGAGGTGATGATGCTGCAGCAGGCATGTTGGATGTAAAAGTGGTGATGATGCTGCAGCAGGCATGTTGGATGGAATAGTGGTGATGAAGCTGCAGCAGGCATGTTGGATGTAAAAGGGGTGATGATGCTGCAGCAGGCATGTTGGATGGAATAGTGGTGATGAAGCTGCAGCAGTCATTTTGGATGTAACAGAGGTGATGAAGCTGCAGCAGACATGTTGGATGTAATAATGGTGATGAAGCTGCAGTGCACATGTTGGATGTAATAGTGATGATGAAGCTGCATAAGACATGTTGGATGCAATAGTGGTGATGAAGCTGCAGAAGAAATGTTGGACGTAATAGTGGTGATGAAGCTGCAGTAGAAATGTTGGATGTAATAGAGGTGATGAAGTTGCAGCAGGCATGTTGAATGTAACAGAAGTGATGAAGCTGCAGCAGACATGTTGGATGTAACAGAGGTGATGTAGCTGTAGCAGGCATGTTGGATGTAAAAGTGGCGTTGAAGCTGCAGCAGGCATGTTGGATGTAATAGTGGTGATGAAACTGCATCAGACATGTTGGATGTAATAGTGGTGATGAAGCTGCAGCAGGCATGTTGGATGTAATAGTGGTGATGAAGGTGCATTAAATATGTTGGATGTGATAGTGGAGATGAAGTTGCATCAGACATGTTGGATGTAATAGAGGTGATGAAGTTGAAGCAGGCATGTTGAATGTAACAGAAGCGATGAAGCTGCAGCAGGCATGTTGGATGTAAGAGAGGTGATGAAGGTGCATTACACATGTTGGATGTAACAATGGTGATGAAGCTGCAGCAGGCATGTTGGGTGTAACAAAGGTGATGAAGCTGCAGCATTCTTGTTTGATGTAACAGAGGTGATGAACCTGCAGCAGGCATGTTGAATGTAACAGTAATGATGATGATGCAGCAGGCATGTTGGATGTGACGGATGTGATGAAGCTGCAGCAGACATGTTGGATGTAACAGAGGTGATGTAGCTGTAGCAGGCATGTTGGGTGTAAAAGTGGCGTTGAAGCTGCAGCACGCATGTTGTATGTAATAGTGGTGATGAAGGTGCATTGGACATGTTGGACGTAACAGAGGTGATGAAGCTGCAGCAGGCATCTTGAGTGTAACAGAGGTGATGAAGCTACAGCAGGCTTGTTGGATGTAAGAGAGGTGATGAACCTGCAGCAGGCATGTTGAATGTAACGGTGATGATGAAGCTGCAGCAGGCGTGTTGGATGTAACAGAGGTGGTGAAGCTGCAGCAGGCATTTTGGATGTAATAGTGATGATGAAGCTGCAGCAGGCATGTTGGTTGTAACAGAGGTGATGATGCTGCAGCAGGCATGTTGGATGTAAAAGTGGTGATGAAGCTGCAGCAGGCATGTTGGATGTAATAATGGTGATGAAGCTGCAGCAGACATGTTGGATGTAACAGAGGTGATGAAGCTGCAGCAGACATGTTGGATGTAATAATGGTGATGAAGCTGCAGCAGACATGTTGGATGTAACAATGCTGATGAAGCTGCATCAGACATGTTGCATGTAATAGAGGTGATGAAGTTGAAGCAGGCATGTTGAATGTAACAGAGGTGATGAAGCTGCAGCAGGCATGTTGGATGTAATAATGGTGATGAAGCTGCAGCAGACATGTTGGATGTAACAGAGGTGATGAAGCTGCAGCAGACATGTTGGATGTAATAATGGTGATGAAGCTGCAGCAGACATGTTGGATGTAACAATGCTGATGAAGCTGCATCAGACATGTTGCATGTAATAGAGGTGATGAAGTTGAAGCAGGCATGTTGAATGTAACAGAGGTGATGAAGCTGCAGCAGGCAAGTTGGATGTAACAGTGATGATGAAGCTGCAGCAGGCATGTTGGATGTAACAAAGGTGATGAAACTGCAGAAGGCATGTTGGATGTAATAGAGGTGATGAAGCTGCATCAGACATGTTGGACATAATAGTGGTGATGAAGCTGCAGCATGGTTGTTGGATGTAATAGTGGTAATGAAGCTGCAGCAGGCATGCTGGAGGTAACAGAGATGATGTTGCCGCAGCAGACATGTTAGATGCAATAGTGACGATGACGCTGCATCCGACATGTTGGATGTAATAGTGGTGATGAAGCTGCAGTTGACATGTTGGATGTAAAAGTGGTGATGAAGCTGCAGCAGGCATGTTGGGTGTAACAGAGGTGATGAAGCTGCAGCAGGCAGGTTGGATGTAATATAGGCAATGAAGCTACATCAGACATGTTAGATGTAATAGAGGTGATGAAGCTGCAGCAGGCATGTTGGATGTAACAGAGACGATGAAGCTGCAGCAGACAGGTTGGATGTAATATAGGCGATGAAGCTACATCAGACATGTTGGATGTAACAGAGGTGATGAAGCTGCAGCAGACAGGTTGGATGTAATATAGGCGATGAAGCTACATCAGACATGTTAGATGTAATAGTGGTGATGAAGCTGCAGCATGATTGTTGGATGTAATAGTGGTGATAAAGCTGCATTAGGCATGTTGAATGTCACAGTGGTGATGAAGCTGCAGCAGACATGTTGGATATAATAGTGGTGATGAAGCTGCAGCAGACGTATTGGTTGTAATAGTGGTGATGAAGCTGCAGCAGATGTATTGGTTGTAATAGTGGTGATGAAGCTGCATCAGACATGTTGGATGTAATAGAGGTGATGAAGTTGCAGAAGGCATGTTGAATTTAACAGAGGTGATGAAGCTGCAGCAGGCATGTTGGATGTACTAGTGGTGATGAAGCTGTATTAGACATGTTGGATGTAATAGAGGTGATGAAGCTTCAGCAGACATGTTGGATATAACTGAGGTGATGAAGCTGCAGAAGACATGGTGGATGTAACTGAGGTGATGAAGCTGCAGGAGAAATGTTCGATGTAATAGTGGTGATGAAGCTGCAGCACACATTTTGGATATAATAGTGCTGATGAAGCTGCAGCAGGAATGTTGGATGTAACAGAGGTGATGAAGCTACATCAGACATGTTAGATGTAATAGAGGTGATGAAGCTGCAGCAGGCATGTTGGATGTAACAGAGGTGATGAAGCTGCAGCAGACAGGTTGGATGTAATATAGGCGATGAAGCTATATCAGACATGTTAGATGTAATAGTGGTGATGTAGCTGCAGCATGGTTGTTGGATGTAATAGTGGTGATGAAGCTGCAGTAGAAATGTTGGATGTAACAGAGGTGATGAAGCTGCACACGAAATGTTGGATGTAATAGAGGTGATGAAGCTGCAGTATACATGTTGGATGTAATAGAGTTGATGAAACTGCAGGAGAAATGGTGGATGTAATAGAGGTGATGAAGTTGCAGTACCAATTTTGGTTGTAATAGTGCTGTTGAAGCTGCAGCAGAAATGTGGGATGTAATAGTGATGCTGAAGCTGCAGTAGAAATGTATGATGTAATAGAGGTGATGAAGCTGCAGTAGAAGTGTTGGCTGTAATAGAGGTGATGAAGCTGCAGTATACATGTTGGATGTAATAGACGTGATGAAGCTGCAGTAGAAATGTTGGATGTAACAGAGGTGATGAAGCTGCAGTAGACATGTTGGATGTAATAGTGGTGATGAAGCTGCAGTCGACAATTTGGGATGTAACAGAGTTGATGAAGCTGCAGTAGAAATGTTGGATGCAATAGTGATGATGAAGCTAGAGTAGACATGTTGGCTGTAATAGAGGTGATGAAGCTGCATCAGACATGTTGGATGCAATAGTGGTGATGAAGCTGCAGAAGAAATGTTGACTGTAATAGAGGTGATGAAGCTGCAGTAGAAATGTTGGATGTAACAGAGGTGATGAAGCTGCACAAGAAATGTGGGATGTAATAGAGGTGATGAAGCTGCAGTAGACATGTTGGATGTAATAGAGGTGATGAAGCTGCATCAGACATGTTGGATGTAATAGTGGTGATGAAGCTGCAGTGCACATGTTGGATGTAATAGTGATGATGAAGCTGCATCAGACATGTTGGATGTAATAATGATGATGAAGCTGCATCAGACATGTTGGATGTAATAATGATGATGAAGCTGCATCAGACATGTTGGATGTAATAGTGGTGATGAAGCTGCAGTAGAAATGTTGGATGTAACAGAGGTGATGAAGCTGCACAAGAAATGTTGGATGTAATAGAGGTGATGAAGCTGCAGTATACATGTTGGATGTAATAGAGGTGATGAAGCTGCAGGAGAAATGTTGGATGTAGTAGAGGTGATGAAGCTGCAGGAGAAATGTTGGATGTAATAGAGGTGATGAAGCTGCAGTACCCATTTTGGTTGTAATAGTGCTGTTGAAGCTGCAGCAGAAATGTGGGATGTAATAGTGATGATGAAGCTGCAGTAGAAATGTTGGCTGTAATAGAGGTGATGAAGCTGCAGTACCCATTTTGGTTGTAATAGTGCTGTTGAAGCTGCAGCAGAAATGTGAGATGTAATAGTGATGATGAAGCTGCAGTAGAAATGTTGGCTGTAATAGAGGTGATGAAGCTGCAGTAAACATGGTAGCTGTAATAGTGGTGATGAAGCTGCAGCAGGCATGTTGGATGTAACAGAGGTGATGAAGCTGCAGCAGGGAGGTTGGATGTAATATAGGCAATGAAGCTACATCAGACATGTTAGATGTAATAGAGGTGATGAAGCTGCAGCAGGCATGTTGGATGTAATATAGGCGATGAAGCTACATCAGACATGTTAGATGTAATAGAGGTGATGAAGCTGCAGCAGGCATGTTGGATGTAACAGAGGTGATGAAGCTGCAGCAGACAGGTTGGATGTAATATAGGCGATGAAGCTACATCAGACATGTTAGATGTAATAGTGGTGATGAAGCTGCAGCATGATTGTTGGATGTAATAGTGGTGATAAAGCTACATCAGGCATGTTGAATGTCACAGTGGTGATGAAGCTGCAGCAGACATGTTGGATATAATAGTGGTGATGAAGCTGCAGCAGACGTATTGGTTGTAATAGTGGTGATGAAGCTGCAGCAGATGTATTGGTTGTAATAGTGGTGATGAAGCTGCATCAGACATGTTGGATGTAATAGAGGTGATGAAGTTGCAGAAGGCATGTTGAATTTAACAGAGGTGATGAAGCTGCAGCAGGCATGTTGGATGTACTAGTGGTGATGAAGCTGTATTAGACATGTTGGATGTAATAGAGGTGATGAAGTTGCAGAAGGCATGTTGAATTTAACAGAGGTGATGAAGCTGCAGCAGGCATGTTGGATGTACTAGTGGTGATGAAGCTGTATTAGACATGTTGGATGGAATAGTGGTGATGAAGCTGCAGCAGGCATGTTGGATGTAAAAGTGGTGATGATGCTGCAGCAGGCATGTTGGATGGAATAGTGGTGATGAAGCTGCAGCAGTCATTTTGGATGTAACAGAGGTGATGAAGCTGCAGCAGACATGTTGGATGTAATAATGGTGTTGAAGCTGCAGTGCACATGTTGGATGTAATAGTGATGATGAAGCTGCATAAGACATGTTGGATGCAATAGTGGTGATGAAGCTGCAGAAGAAATGTTGGACGTAATAGTGGTGATGAAGCTGCAGTAGAAATGTTGGATGTAATAGAGGTGATGAAGTTGCAGCAGGCATGTTGAATGTAACAGAAGTGATGAAGCTGCAGCAGACATGTTGGATGTAACAGAGGTGATGTAGCTGTAGCAGGCATGTTGGATGTAAAAGTGGCGTTGAAGCTGCAGCAGGCATGTTGGATGTAATAGTGGTGATGAAACTGCATCAGACATGTTGGATGTAATAGTGGTGATGAAGCTGCAGCAGGCATGTTGGATGTAATAGTGGTGATGAAGGTGCATTAAATATGTTGGATGTGATAGTGGAGATGAAGTTGCATCAGACATGTTGGATGTAATAGAGGTGATGAAGTTGAAGCAGGCATGTTGAATGTAACAGAAGCGATGAAGCTGCAGCAGGCATGTTGGATGTAAGAGAGGTGATGAAGGTGCATTACACATGTTGGATATAATAGTGGTGATGGAGCTGCAGCAGGCATGTTGGATATAATCGTGGTGATGAAGGTGCAGTAGAAATGTTGGATGTAAGAGAGGTGATGAAGGTGCATTACACATGTTGGATATAATAGTGGTGATGGAGCTGCAGCAGCCATGTTGGATATAATCGTGGTGATGAAGGTGCAGTAGACATGTTGGATGTAACAATGGTGATGGAGCTGCAGCAGGCATGTTGGGTGTAACAAAGGTGATGAAGCTGCAGCATTCTTGTTTGATGTAACAGAGGTGATGAACCTGCAGCAGGCATGTTGAATGTAACAGTAATGATGATGATGCAGCAGGCATGTTGGATGTGACGGATGTGATGAAGCTGCAGCAGACATGTTGGATGTAACAGAGGTGATGTAGCTGTAGCAGGCATGTTGGGTGTAAAAGTGGCGTTGAAGCTGCAGCACGCATGTTGTATGTAATAGTGGTGATGAAGGTGCATTGGACATGTTGGATGTAACAGAGGTGATGAAGCTGCAGCAGGCATCATGAGTGTAACAGAGGTGATGAAGCTGCAGCTGGCTTGTTGGATGTAAGAGAGGTGATGAACCTGCAGCAGGCATGTTGAATGTAACACTCACCACATAATAGTGGTGATGAAGCTGCAGCATGGTTGTTGGATGTAATAGTGGTAATGAAGCTGCAGCAGGCATGCTGGAGGTAACAGAGATGATGTTGCCGCAGCAGACATGTTAGATGTAATAGTGACGATGACGCTGCATCCGACATGTTGGATGTAATAGTGGTGATGAAGCTGCAGTTGACATGTTGGATGTAAAAGTGGTGATGAAGCTGCAGCAGGCATGTTGGGTGTAACAGAGGTGATGAAGCTGCAGCAGTCATGTTGGGTGTAACAGAGGTGATGAAGCTGCAGCAGTCATATTGGGTGTAACAGAGGTGATGAAGCTGCAGCAGACATGTTAGATGTAATAGAGGTGATGAAGCTGCATCAGACATGTTGGACATAATAGTGGTGATGAAGCTGCAGCATGGTTGTTGGATGTAATAGTGGTAATGAAGCTGCAGCAGGCATGCTGGAGGTAACAGAGATGATGTTGCCGCAGCAGACATGTTAGATGTAATAGTGACGATGACGCTGCATCCGACATGTTGGATGTAATAGTGGTGATGAAGCTGCAGTTGACATGTTGGATGTAAAAGTGGTGATGAAGCTGCAGCAGGCATGTTGGGTGTAACAGAGGTGATGAAGCTGCAGCAGTCATGTTGGGTGTAACAGAGGTGATGAAGCTGCAGCAGTCATATTGGGTGTAACAGAGGTGATGAAGCTGCAGCAGACATGTTAGATGTAATAATGGTGATGAAACTGCATCAGACAGGTTGGACATAGTAGTGGTGATGAAGCTGCAGCATGGTTGTTTGATGTAATAGTGGTAATGAAGCTGCAGCAGACTTGTTGGATGTATTAGAGGTGATGAAGCTGCAGCAGGCATGCTGGATGTAACAGAGATGATGTTGCCACAGCAGACATGTTAGATGTAATAGTGACGATGAAGCTGCATCCGACATGTTGGATGTAATAGTGGTGATGAAGCTGCAGTTGACATGTTGGATGTAATAGAGGTGATGAAGTTGAAGCAGGCATGTTGGATGTAAAAGTGGTGATGAAGCTGCAGCAGGCATGTTGGATGTAATAGAGGTGATGAACCTGCGGCAGCCATGTTGGATGTAACAGAGGTGATGAAGCTGCAGCAGGCATGTTGGATGTAACAGAGGTGATGAACCTGCAGCAGGCATGTTGGATGTAACAGTGATGATGAAGCTGCAGCAGGCATGTTGGATGTAACAGAGGTGATGAAGCTGCAGCAGGCATGTTGGATGTAACAGAGTAGATGAAGCTGAAGCAGGCCCGTTGGAGGTAATAGAGGTGATGAAACTGCAGCAGCCATGTTGGATGTAAAAGTGGTGATGAAGCTGCAGCAGGCATGTTGGACGTAATAGTGGTGATGAAGGTGCATTAGATATGTTGGATGTAATAGTGGAGATGAAGCTGCATTAGACATGTTGGATGTAATAGAGGTGATGAAGTTGAAGCAGGCATGTTGAATGTAAGAGAGGTGATGAAGGTGCAGCAGGCATGTTGGGTGTAACAAAGGTGATGAAGGTGCAGCAGGCATGTTGGGTGTAACAAAGGTGATGAAGCTGCAGCATTCTTGTTGGATGTAACAGAGGTGATGAACCTGCAGCAGGCATGTTGGGTGTAACAAAGGTGATGAAGCTGCAGCATTCTTGATGGATGTAACAGAGGTGATGAACCTGCAGCAGGCATGTTGAATGTAACAGTGATGATGACGCTGCAGCTTTCTTGTTGGATGTAACAGAGGTGATTAAGCTGCAGCAGACATGTTGGATGTAATAGTGGTGATGAAGGTGCATTAGACATGTTGAATGTAACAGAAGTGATGAAGCTGCAGCAGGCATGTTGGATGTAAGAGTGGTGATGAAGGTGCAGCAGGCATGTTGGCTGTAACAAAGGTGATGAAGCTGCAGCAGGCATGTTGGGTGTAACAAAGGTGATGAAGCTGCAGCAGGCATGTTGGATGTAACAGAGGTGATGAACCTGCAGCAGGCATGTTGAATGTAACAGTGATGATGTAGCTGTAGCAGGCATGTTGGATGTAAAAGTTGCGTTGAAGCTGCAGCACGCATGTTGGATGTAACAGAGGTGATGAAGCTGCAGCAGGCATTTTGGGTGTGACAGATGTGATGAAGCTGCAGCAGGCTTGTTGGATGTAAGAGAGATGATGAACCTGCAGCAGGCATGTTGGATGTAACAGTGATGATGAAGCTGCATTAGACATATTGGATATAATAGAGGTGATGATGCTGCAGCAGGCATGTTGGATGTAAAAGTGGTGATGATGCTGCAGCAGGCATGTTGGATGGAATAGTGGTGATGAAGCTGCAGCAGGCATGTTGGATGTAAAAGTGGTGATGATGCTGCAGCAGGCATGTTGGATGGAATAGTGGTGATGAAGCTGCAGCAGTCATTTTGGATGTAACAGAGGTGATGAAGCTGCAGCAGACATGTTGGATGTAATAATGGTGATGAAGCTGCAGTGCACATGTTGGATGTAATAGTGATGATGAAGCTGCATAAGACATGTTGGATGCAATAGTGGTGATGAAGCTGCAGAAGAAATGTTGGACGTAATAGTGGTGATGAAGCTGCAGTAGAAATGTTGGATGTAATAGAGGTGATGAAGTTGCAGCAGGCATGTTGAATGTAACAGAAGTGATGAAGCTGCAGCAGACATGTTGGATGTAACAGAGGTGATGTAGCTGTAGCAGGCATGTTGGATGTAAAAGTGGCGTTGAAGCTGCAGCAGGCATGTTGGATGTAATAGTGGTGATGAAACTGCATCAGACATGTTGGATGTAATAGTGGTGATGAAGCTGCAGCAGGCATGTTGGATGTAATAGTTGTGATGAAGGTGCATTAAATATGTTGGATGTGATAGTGGAGATGAAGTTGCATCAGACATGTTGGATGTAATAGAGGTGATGAAGTTGAAGCAGGCATGTTGAATGTAACAGAAGCGATGAAGCTGCAGCAGGCATGTTGGATGTAAGAGAGGTGATGAAGGTGCATTACACATGTTGGATATAATAGTGGTGATGGAGCTGCAGCAGGCATGTTGGATATAATCGTGGTGATGAAGGTGCAGTAGAAATGTTGGATGTAATAGTGGTGATGAAGCTGCAGCAGGCATGTTGGATGTAAGAGAGGTGATGAAGGTGCATTACACATGTTGGATATAATAGTGGTGATGGAGCTGCAGCAGCCATGTTGGATATAATCGTGGTGATGAAGGTGCAGTAGACATGTTGGATGTAACAATGGTGATGGAGCTGCAGCAGGCATGTTGGGTGTAACAAAGGTGATGAAGCTGCAGCATTCTTGTTTGATGTAACAGAGGTGATGAACCTGCAGCAGGCATGTTGAATGTAACAGTAATGATGATGATGCAGCAGGCATGTTGGATGTGACGGATGTGATGAAGCTGCAGCAGACATGTTGGATGTAACAGAGGTGATGTAGCTGTAGCAGGCATGTTGGGTGTAAAAGTGGCGTTGAAGCTGCAGCACGCATGTTGTATGTAATAGTGGTGATGAAGGTGCATTGGACATGTTGGATGTAACAGAGGTGATGAAGCTGCAGCAGGCATCATGAGTGTAACAGAGGTGATGAAGCTGCAGCTGGCTTGTTGGATGTAAGAGAGGTGATGAACCTGCAGCAGGCATGTTGAATGTAACGGTGATGATGAAGCTGCAGCAGGCATGTTGGATGTAACAGAGGTGGTGAAGCTGCAGCAGGCATTTTGGATGTAATAGTGATGATGAAGCTGCAGCAGGCATGTTGGTTGTAACAGAGGTGATGATGCTGCAGCAGGCATGTTGGATGTAAAAGTGGTGATGAAGCTGCAGCAGGCATGTTGGATGTAATAATGGTGATGAAGCTGCAGCAGACATGTTGGATGTAACAGAGGTGATGAAGCTGCAGCAGACATGTTGGATGTAATAATGGTGATGAAGCTGCAGCAGACATGTTGGATGTAACAATGCTGATGAAGCTGCATCAGACATGTTGCATGTAATAGAGGTGATGAAGTTGAAGCAGGCATGTTGAATGTAACAGAGGTGATGAAGCTGCAGCAGGCAAGTTGGATGTAACAGTGATGATGAAGCTGCAGCAGGCATGTTGGATGTAACAAAGGTGATGAAACTGCAGAAGGCATGTTGGATGTAATAGAGGTGATGAAGCTGCATCAGACATGTTGGACATAATAGTGGTGATGAAGCTGCAGCATGGTTGTTGGATGTAATAGTGGTAATGAAGCTGCAGCAGGCATGCTGGAGGTAACAGAGATGATGTTGCCGCAGCAGACATGTTAAATGCAATAGTGACGATGACGCTGCATCCGACATGTTGGATGTAATAGTGGTGATGAAGCTGCAGTTGACATGTTGGATGTAAAAGTGGTGATGAAGCTGCAGCAGGCATGTTGGGTGTAACAGAGGTGATGAAGCTGCAGCATTCATGTTGGGTGTAACAGAGGTGATGAAGCTGCAGCAGACATGTTGGATGTAATAATGGTGATGAAGCTGCATCAGACATGTTGGATGTAACAGAGGTGATGAAGCTGCAGCAGACATGTTGGATGTAACAGTGGTGATGAAGCTGCATCAGACATGTTGGATGTAATAGAGTTGATGAAGTTGAAGCAGGCAGGTTGGACGTAATATAGGCGATGAAGCTACATCAGACATGTTAGATGTAATAGAGGTGATGAAGCTGCATCAGACATGTTGGACATAATAGTGGTGATGAAGCTGCAGCATGGTTGTTTGATGTAATAGTGGTAATGAAGCTGCAGCAGACTTGTTGGATGTATTAGAGGTGATGAAGCTGCAGCAGGGATGCTGGAGGTAACAGAGATGATGTTGCCACAGCAGACATGTTAGATGTAATAGTGACGATGAAACTGCATCCGACATGTTGAATGTAATAGAGGTGATGAAGCTGCAGCAGGCATGTTGGGTGTAACAGAGGTGATGAAGCTGCAGCAGGCATGTTGGCTGTAACAAAGGTGGTGAAGCTGCAGCAGGCATGTTGGATGTAATAGTGGTGATGAAGCTGCAGCAGGCATGTTGGATGTAATAGAGGTGACGAAGCTGCAGCAGGCATGTTGGATGTAAGAGAGGTGATGAAGGTGCAGCAGGCATGTTGGATGTAAAAGTGGTGATGAAGCTGCAGCAGGCATGTTGGATATAACAGTGGTGATGAAGGTGCAGTAGACGTGTTGGATGTAATAGTGGTGATGAAGCTGCAGCAGACATGTTGGATGTAATAGAGGCGATGAACCTGCGGCAGCCACGTTGGGTGTAACAAAGGTGATGAAGCTGCAGCATTCTTGTTGGATGTAACAGTGATGATGAAGCTGCAGCAGGCATGTTGGATGTAAGAGAGGTGATGAAGGTGAATTACACATGTTGGATATAATAGTGGTGATGAAGCTGCAACATTCTTGTTGGATGTAACAGAGGTGATGAACCTGCAGCAGGCATGTTGGATGTAACAGTGATGATGAACCTGCAGCCGGCATGTTGGATGTAAGAGAGGTGATGAAGGTGCATTACACATGTTGGATATAATAGTGGTGATGGAGCTGCGGCAGGCATGTTGGATGTAATAGAGGTGATGAACCTGCGGCAGCCATGTTGGCTGTAACAGAGGTGATGAAGCTGCAGCACGCATGTTGGGTGTAACAAAGGTGATGAAGCTGCAGCATTCTTTTTGGATGTAACAGAGGTGATGAACCTGCGGCAGGCATGTTGAATGTAACAGTAATGATGATGCTGAAGCAGGCATGTTTGATGTGACGGATGTGATGAAGCTGCAGCAGACATGTTGGATGTAACAGAAGTGATGTAGCTGTAGCAGGCATGTTGGGTGTAAAGGTGGCGTTGAAGCTGCAGCAGGCATGTTGGATGTAATAGTGGTGATGAAGGTGCATTGGACATGTTGGATGTAACAGAGGTGATGAAGCTGCAGCAGGCATGTTGGGTGTAACAGAGGTGATGAAGCTACAGCAGGCTTGTTGGATGTAATAGTGGTGATGAAGCTGCATTAGACATATTGGATGTAACAGAGGTGATGAAGCTGCAGCAGGCATGTTGGGTGTAATGGTGATGATGAAGCTGCAGCAGGCATGTTGGATGTAACAGAGGTGGTGAAGCTGCAGCAGGCATGTTGGATGTAATAGTGGTGATGAAGCTGCATTAGACATATTGGATGTAATAGAGGTGGTGAAGCTGCAGCAGGCATGTTGGATGTAACAGAGGTGATGATGCTGCAGCAGGCAGGTTGGATGTAAAAGTGGTGATGAAGCTTCAGCAGTCATGTTGGATGTAACAGAGGTGATGAAGCTGCAGCAGACATGTTGGATGTAATAGTGGTGATGAACCTGCTTCAGACATGTTGGATGTAATAGAGACGATGAAGTTGAAGCAGGCATGTTGGATGTAACAGAGGGGATGAAGCTGCAGCAGGCAGGTTGGATGTAATATAGGCGATGAAGCTGCATCAGACATGTTGGATGTAACAATGGTGATAAAGCTGCATCAGACATGTTGGATGTAATAGAGGTGATGAAGTTGAAGCAGGCATGTTGAATGTAACAGAGGTGATGAAGCTGCAGCAGGCAAGTTGGATGTAACAGTGATAATGAAGCTGCAGCAGGCATGTTGGATGTAACAAAGGTGATGAAGCTGCAGAAGGCATGTTGGATGTAACAGAGGGGATGAAGCTGCAGCAGGCAGGTTGGATGTAATATAGGCGATGAAGCTACATCAGACATGTTAGATGTAATAGAGGTGATGAAGCTGCATCAGACATGTTGGACATAATAGTGGTGATGAAGCTGCAGCATGGTTGTTGGATGTAATAGTGGTAATGAAGCTGCAGCAGGCATGCTGGAGGTAACAGAGATGATGTTGCCGCAGCAGACATGTTAGATGTAATAGTGACGATGACGCTGCATCCGACATGTTGGATGTAATAGTGGTGATGAAGCTGCAGTTGACATGTTGGATGTAAAAGTGGTGATGAAGCTGCAGCAGGCATGTTGGGTGTAACAGAGGTGATGAAGCTGCAGCAGTCATGTTGGGTGTAACAGAGGTGATGAAGCTGCAGCAGTCATATTGGGTGTAACAGAGGTGATGAAGCTGCAGCAGACATGTTAGATGTAATAATGGTGATGAAACTGCATCAGACAGGTTGGACATAGTAGTGGTGATGAAGCTGCAGCATGGTTGTTTGATGTAATAGTGGTAATGAAGCTGCAGCAGACTTGTTGGATGTATTAGAGGTGATGAAGCTGCAGCAGGCATGCTGGATGTAACAGAGATGATGTTGCCACAGCAGACATGTTAGATGTAATAGTGACGATGAAGCTGCATCCGACATGTTGGATGTAATAGTGGTGATGAAGCTGCAGTTGACATGTTGGTTGTAAAAGTGGTGATGAAGCTGCAGCAGGCATGTTGGGTGTAACAGAGGGGATGAAGCTGCAGCAGGCATGTTGGGTGTAACAAAGGTGATGAAGCTGCAGCATTCTTGTTGGATGTAACAGAGGTGATGAACCTGCAGCAGGCACGTTGAATGTAACAGTAATGATGATGCTGCAGCAGGCATGTTTGATGTGACGGATGTGATGAAGCTGCAGCAGACATGTTGGATGTAAAAGAGGTGATGTAGCTGTAGCAGGCATGTTGGGTGTAAATGTGGCGTTGAAGCTGCAGCACGCATGTTGGATGTAAGAGGTGATGAACCTGCAGCAGGCATGTTGGATGTAACGGTGATGATGAAGCTTCAGCAGTCATGTTGGATGTAACAGAGGTGATGAAGCTGCAGCAGACATGTTGGATGTAATAGTGGTGATGAACCTGCTTCAAACATGTTGGATGTAATAGAGACGATGAAGTTGAAGCAGGCATGTTGGATGTAACAGAGGGGATGAAGCTGCAGCAGGCAGGTTGGATGTAATATAGGCGATGAAGCTGCATCAGACATGTTGGATGTAACAATGGTGATAAAGCTGCATCAGACATGTTGGATGTAATAGAGGTGATGAAGTTGAAGCAGGCATGTTGAATGTAACAGAGGTGATGAAGCTGCAGCAGGCAAGTTGCATGTAATATAGGCGATGAAGCTACATCAGACATGTTAGATGTAATAGAGGTGATGAAGCTGCATCAGACATGTTGGACATAATAGTGGTGATGGAGCTGCGGCAGACTTGTTGGATGTATTAGAGGTGATGAAGCTGCAGCAGGCATGCTGGAGGTAACAGAGATGATGTTGCTACAGCAGACATGTTAGATGTAACAGAGGTGATGAAGCTGCATCCGACATGTTGGATGTAATAGTGGTGATGAAGCTGCAGTTGACATGTTGGATGTAAACGTCGTGATGAAGCTGCAGCAGGCATGTTGGGTGTAACAGAGGTGATGAAGCTGCAGCAGGCATGTTGGGTGTAACAAAGGTAATGAAACTGCAGCATTCTTGTTGGATGTCACAGAGGTGGTGAAGCTGCAGCAGGCATGTTGGATGTAATAGTGGTGATGAAGCTGCAGCAGGCATGTTGGATGTAATAGAGGTGACGAAGCTGCAGCAGGCATGTTGGATGTAATAGTGGTGATGAAGCTGCAGCAGGCATGTTGGATGTAATAGAGGTGGTGAAGCTGCAGCAGGCATGTTGGATGTAATAGAGGTGACGAAGCTGCAGCAGGCATGTTGGATGTAATAGTGGTGATGAAGCTGCAGCAGGCATGTTGGATGTAATAGAGGTGACGAAGCTGCAGCAGGCATGTTGGATGTAAGAGAGGTGATGAAGCTGCAGCAGGCATGTTGGATGTAAAAGTGGTGATGAAGCTGCAGCAGGCATGTTGGATACAATCGTGGTGATGAAGGTGCAGTAGACATGTTGGATGTAATAGTGGTGATGAAGCTGCAGCAGACATGTTGGATGTAATAGTGGTGATGAAGCTGCAGTAGACATGTTGGATGTAATAGTGGTGATGAAGCTGCAGCAGACATGTTGGATGTAATAGTGGTGATGAAGCTGCAGCAGGCATGTTGGATGTAATTGTAATAGAGGTGACGAAGCTGCAGCAGGCATGTTGGATGTAAGAGAGGTGATGAAGCTGCAGCAGGCATGTTGGATGTAATAGAGGTGACGAAGCTGCAGCAGGCATGTTGGATGTAAGAGAGGTGATGAAGCTGCAGCAGGCATGTTGGATGTAAAAGTGGTGATGAAGCTGCAGCAGGCATGTTGGATACAATCGTGGTGATGAAGGTGCAGTAGACATGTTGGATGTAATAGTGGTGATGAAGCTGCAGCAGACATGTTGGATGTAATAGTGGTGATGAAGCTGCAGTAGACATGTTGGATGTAATAGTGGTGATGAAGCTGCAGCAGACATGTTGGATGTAATAGTGGTGATGAAGCTGCAGCAGGCATGTTGGATGTAATAGAGGTGACGAAGCTGCAGCAGGCATGTTGGATGTAAGAGAGGTGATGAAGCTGCAGCAGGCATGTTGGATGTAAAAGTGGTGATGAAGCTGCAGCAGGCATGTTGGATACAATCGTGGTGATGAAGGTGCAGTAGACATGTTGGATGTAATAGTGGTGATGAAGCTGCAGCAGACATGTTGGATGTAATAGTGGTGATGAAGCTGCAGCAGGCATGTTGGATGTAATAGTGGTGATGAAGCTGCAGCAGGCATGTTGGATGTAATAGAGGTGGTGAAGCTGCAGCAGGCATGTTGGATGTAATAGAGGTGACGAAGCTGCAGCAGGCATGTTGGATGTAATAGTGGTGATGAAGCTGCAGCAGGCATGTTGGATGTAATAGTGGTGATGAAGCTGCAGCAGACATGTTGGATGTAATAGTGGTGATGAAGCTGCAGCAGGCATGTTGGATGTAATAGAGGTGACGAAGCTGCAGCAGACATGTTGGATGCAATAGTGGTGATGAAGCTGCAGCACGCATGTTGGATGTAACAGTTATGATGAAGGTGCAGTAGACATGTTTGATGTAATAGTGGTGATGAAGCTGCAGCAGGCATGTTGAAATCCAACACTGCCACATGCTGTATGGGCTTTGGAGCAAAACAAAACTGGTTTGAGCTTTCACAGGAAATTGAGAGGATGACCACGTCTACAAAGGAACTAAACACCACCTGTGAAGGTGGGTATGGACGTGATGTGACACTTTTTTGTTGCTTTACTTTTTTTCTTTTTTTTTGGATAACTGTTTCACATCTTGAACAAATAAATCTAATGTCTGTTTGTTGTAGAAATACTGGAACTGGGTCAGTTCAGCGTGGCAGTGGAAAGGAAGAGCTGGGCTGTGATGTGAACACCTTAACAGAAAAGAGGAGGAGCTGGGCTGTGATGTGAACACCTTAACAGAAAAGAGGAGGAGCTGGGCTGTGATGTCAACACCTTAACAGAAAAGAGGAGGAGCTGGGCTGTGATGTGAACACCTTAACAGAAAAGAGGAGGAGCTGGGCTGTGATGTGAACACCTTAACAGAAAAAAGGAGGCGCTGGGCTGTGATGTGAACACCTTAACAGAAAAGAGGAGGCGCTGGGCTGTGATGTTAACATCTTAACAGAAAAGAGGAGGAGCTGGGCTGTGATGTGAACACCTTAACAGAAAAGAGGAGGAGCTGGGCTGTGATGTGAACATCTTAACAGAAAAGAGGAGGAGCTGGGCTGTGATGTGAACACCTTAACAGAAAAGAGGAGGAGCTGGGCTGTGATGTGAACACCTTAACAGAAAAGAGGAGGAGCTGGGCTGTGATGTGAACACCTTAACAGAAAAGAGGAGGAGCTGGGCTGTGATGTGAACACCTTAACAGAAAAGAGGAGGAGCTGGGCTGTGATGTGAACACCTTAACAGAAAAAAGGAGGCGCTGGGCTGTGATGTGAACACCTTAACAGAAAAGAGGAGGCGCTGGGCTGTGATGTGAACACCTTAACAGAAAAGAGGAGGCGCTGGGCTGTGATGTTAACATCTTAACAGAAAAGAGGAGGAGCTGGGCTGTGATGTGAACACCTTAACAGAAAAGAGGAGGAGCTGGGCTGTGATGTGAACATCTTAACAGAAAAGAGGAGGAGCTGGGCTGTGATGTGAACACCTTAACAGAAAAGAGGAGGAGCTGGGCTGTGATGTGAACACCTTAACAGAAAAGAGGAGGCGCTGGGCTGTGATGTAAACACCTTAACAGAAAAGAGGAGGCGCTGGGCTGTGATGTGAACACCTTAACAGAAAAGAGGAGGAGCTGGGCTGTGATGTAAACATCTTAACAGAAAAGAGGAGGAGCTGGGCTGTGATGTGAACACCTTAACAGAAAAGAGGAGGAGCTGGGCTGTGATGTGAACACCTTAACAGGAAAGAGGAGGAGCTGGGCTGTGATGTGAACATCTTAACAGAAAAGAGGAGGAGCTGGGCTGTGATGTGAACACCTTAACAGAAAAGAGGAGGAGCTGGGCTGTGATGTGAACACCTTAACAGGAAAGAGGAGGAGCTGGGCTGTGATGTGAACATCTTAACAGAAAAGAGGAGGAGCTGGGCTGTGATGTGAACACCTTAACAGAAAAGAGGAGGAGCTGGGCTGTGATGTGAACATAGAAGAGCTTCTCCAACACGCAGCACAACACTACAGAGTAATAAAGCTTAACCAGGTCTTTCGGTTTGTTTCTGAAGCAACACGCATCTTCCCAGTATCAACATATATAGAACGTATAGCCAGTATGTTAACAACCTTCAGCTACGGTATTGTATACAAAACTACAGCCGACCAGACTTGAGATGACGCTGTTGTGTAGATGTTGTTTTGCATCTCCAGTCCGACAGTGGTCCAGACTCTCAGCTCAGAGTCTGCAAAGTGCTTGTCGCATACAACGCTTTGTCCTGTTGAGAAATCAACACCGCCCCTCCCCTCGGCAGGGTGTATATGAACATGATATGACATAATATGAACAGAATGTGACACATTACATGAACATTATATGACATATGACATAATATGAAGATATGAACACAATATGACATGACAATGTGAACATATGAACATAATATGAACATAAGATGACATGAACATGACATAATATGAACACAATATGGACAATATGAACATGACATAATATGAACATACTATGAACATATAAACAAAATGAACATATGAACATATGAACACAATATAACCATAATGACATTATGAACAGAATATGGACATAATATGAACATATGACGTATGAAATAATATAAACATAATACGAACATAATATGAACAGAATATGGGCAGAATATGGACATAATATGAATATAATATGAACATAATATGAACAGAATATGGACATATGAACATATGACATGAACAGAATATGGGCATAATATGAATATAATATGAACATATGACATATGAACATAATATGAACAGAATATGGGCATAATATGAATATAATATGAACATAATATGAACAGAATATGGACATAATATGAACATAATATGGACATAATATGAACATGACATATGAACAGAATATGGACATAATATGAACATATGACATATGAACATAATATGAACAGAATATGGACATAATATGAATATAATATGAACATAATAGGAAGAGAATATGGACATAATATAAACATATTAACATAATAGGAAGAGAATATGGAGATAATATGAACATAATACGAACATAATAGGAAGACAATATGGACATAATGTAAACATGATATTAACATAATAGGAAGAGAATATGGACATATTATGAACCTAATATTAATATAATAGGAAGAGAATATGGAGATAATAGGAACATAATAGGAAGAGAATATGGACATATTATGAACATAATATTAATATAATAGGAAGAGAATATGGAGATAATAGGAAGAGAATATGGACATATTATGAACATAACCTTAATATAATAGGAAGAGGATACGGAGATAATATGGAGATAATAGGAAGAGGATATGGACATAGTGTGAACATAACCTAATATAATAGGAAGAGGATATGGAGATAATAGGAAGAGAATATGGACATAGTGTGAACATAACCTTAATATAATAGGAAGAGGATATGGAGATAATAGGAAGAGGATATGGACATAGTGTGAACATAACATTAATATAATAGGAAGAGGATATGGAGATAATAGGAAGAGGATATGGAGATAATAGGAAGAGAATATGGACATAGTGTGAACATAACCTTAATATAATAGGAAGAGGATATGGAGATAATAGGAAGAGGATATGGACATAGTGTGAACATAACTAATATAATAGGAAGAGGATAGGGACATAGTGTGAACGTAATATTAATATAATAGGAAGAGAATATGGAGATAATATGGAGATAATAGGAAGAGAATATGGACATATTATGAACATAACCTTAATATAATAGGAAGAGGATACGGAGATAATATGGAGATAATAGGAAGAGGATATGGACATAGTGTGAACATAACCTTAATATAATAGGAAGAGGATATGGAGATAATAGGAAGAGAATATGGACATAGTGTGAACATAACCTTAATATAATAGGAAGAGGATATGGAGATAATAGGAAGAGGATATGGACATAGTGTGAACATAACATTAATATAATAGGAAGAGGATATGGAGATAATAGGAAGAGGATATGGAGATAATAGGAAGAGAATATGGACATAGTGTGAACATAACCTTAATATAATAGGAAGAGCATATGGAGATAATAGGAAGAGGATATGGACATAGTGTGAACATAACATTAATATAATAG